>NW_004955447.1:4717252-4719506 GCF_000276665.1 Chinchilla lanigera | reverse complement strand
GAGGGTAATCACTATGGCATTAGTAGCTTGGAGATCTTGAACTGGCTTTACAGGTAGGAGAGGTGTATTTTCTTGCTCAGGGGACTATGAGAGAGATGGAAGGGACAGAGAAACAAGCTGTTCCAAAGCCTCTAGAGAGTTGATACATGTTGGGAGCCACTGGAGCTGGGTCCCTGGTGATTATTGTGGGGTCCTTACTTTTGAATCATGCATAACTAATTGGGTTAAAAGTAGGATCCAAAGTAATGTAAACTGAGGCTGGGGATTTAGCTCAGTGGCACAGCACCTGCCTGGCAAGCACAAGGTCATGAGTTTGATTCCCAGTACCAGAAAAAAACAAAAAAACAAACACAAAGTAGTGTAAACCAAGCACAAATGATGGCTCTAAAGGAAAACACCAATTATAGAGTGGAGACCAGGTCCCCAATATGTGAAGAACAATATATGTCCTAAAAAGGAAAATATGTCCTTAATGGGGGAATGATAGGGCAAGAGAGACTCAATTTTCTGTTTGTAACTCCATATTAAGAGAAGTCATTTAAAGTTCACTTTACCCAGTCACTTTGGTTTGTTATCAACTCAGAGCAGAGCAGAGTCATAAAATGGGAACAGCACAAATAGGACACATTGGGGAGTGGGTTGGAATTTGGATGTCTGACCTTCTGGGAGAAGTAAACTTTGTGATAATTGTGTGACACTCTTGTGAGATTCCCAAATGTGAGGTAATGGTTACTATGGAATCCTAAAATGTACTTAAACCAAAGGTGAAACCCAGATCGGGGTAGACATCTAGTCCCGCTCCTGCTTAGAGACTGTCTGTTAGCCAGCTCAATAAAGCTTTATTCATTCCTGCCTTTTTTGTTTTCTTATGAGTGCCTTTCTTGATTGCCGTATCTCTACCACACCCTGAGAACAAGACCCTCAAATCTTCTCTGCCCCTTCTAGATGAGTATGCATCCAGCCTTTAATTCCTTCTTGATGCTCTTGGAGAAAGACAGATTTACTGTTTTTGCATTTATTTTTTTCTCTATGTTAAGTCAAAGAAGTTGTTAAATTACTCCAAAATCTAAAAAAAGATTTTTTCTAAAATTTCTC
The DNA here is from genome assembly GCF_000276665.1 of Chinchilla lanigera. Classification (NCBI taxonomy): domain Eukaryota; kingdom Metazoa; phylum Chordata; class Mammalia; order Rodentia; family Chinchillidae; genus Chinchilla; species Chinchilla lanigera. Next base: position 4,718,411 of record NW_004955447.1, on the reverse strand, counting down.
ATTGTTCTGAAGACGGGAAGTCCAAGATCAAAATGCCAGTAGTTTTGGTGTTCCATCAGGGTCATCTACACTTCTAAGATGGAACTTTGAAGCCCTCTCCTCAAAGGGGAGGAACACTCTTCCTAACATGGTGAAACAGCAGAAAAGCTGAGCGAGAGGGACAGAGGGGGAGAGGAAGGAAGGAAGGAGAGAGAATGAACAAAAAGGAGCATAACTCGCCCTTGCATAGAGATGACTCCGACAATAACAGCAGTAAAACCTTCATGAGGACAAGGCCCTCTGGCTCAGTCCCCTCTCAGATATCCCACCTCCAAATACCATCCTAATGGCAATGAAACTTCAGTGAGAATTTTGAAAACATAAGCATTCACATAACAGTAATTATATTTAATGCTAATTTCAGAAATGACTTTGTGAAGTTCTTTTATTTTAGGAAGCCTTTTGAAATTAACAATAACAATGAAATTTTTCAAAACAACCACACAAAGGATCAATTTTCCCTAGCATAGTAAGTCATTTTGGTGCAATCATGGTGAATTGGTTAAGTATGAAACTTAACCTTCCTTCTTGATATTCTGAAGAAAACTCTTGTACATTCTCTGAATATGTGTAAGTACGGTAGCAAAAGGAAAACACAAGATGACCAAGAAAAATAGACAAGCAATTTATTCTTTGGAGAAGCTATTGTAAATTTCATAAGACAAATTGAATTTAGAGGGTCTAATTATTTTGGGGTTTGTTAAACTATTTAAGTATTTAAATCAACTAAATTTTAGCTTTTTTTCCATAAGGTTTCCATAAGGAATGTGTATTCTGATCACAGATCTTTCATGTGAAGTATGACTAATTTGTAAAGGCCATAGGGAAATGGTTGATATTTGGTGCTGGCTGGAAATTGTCAAGAACACTGAGTGAATGAAGGAGCTATGAGAACCACGTTTACCAGACCATGATTAAGAGGGCATTTGTATTTAGTTCAAGTGAGAGATGCCAAGTACTCTACAAAGGTAAATGCCTTTTGTGAAAGCAATGTCGGTGTCATTTCTCAGGTTGGACTTCCTGCTAGTAGAAGTATTACCCAAAGCTGCAAGGAGTTCTCACTTTTGAGAACAACAAAACAAGTAAGCAAATAAATAAACAAAACATCACCAAAAAAATA
>NW_004955447.1:4689207-4717152 GCF_000276665.1 Chinchilla lanigera | reverse complement strand
TATATAATAATGTGAACTGTCAATGTCTCTGGTCAAAGTTGCTTCCTCATCATGAACTTCTGTGATGAGCAATGTCAGCCATGGCAGTGGTGCTTCTCATCTTTGGGCAAGATCAGTAAGCCTCAGTTTCTTCTCCACAAAGTTAGGGTAATGACAGCATGCTTCAGAGAGCAGGAAGCACAGTAATCAAGTAAAATGGTGAAGGGGCCAGGGATACAGCTCAGTGGCATGGTGCCTGCCTGGCAAATGTGAGGTCCTGAGTTCAATTCCAGGTACCAAAATAAATAAATAAATAAATTTTTTAAAATTTAAAACTACAGTGGTTAGAGCTGTTCCTGACACAATGAATGTTAAACTCAGAGAATGTTAAATACTGTTTCATCTATTATGAAAATAATGAATACAGTGTGATGTTTATTATGACCAAGTGAATTAAATAGTAAGAAAATTAATAATGGAAATGAAATATGTCAAGTCTTCTTTAAGAGTCTTTGTCTTTGAGCAATTTAAGAAACTGGGATAATATGGAATATAAAACAACTAAAAATGCCATTTAAAACTGAATTTATGAAATTTTAGGACAACTCCATTATATATATGATGTAGGTACATTCTGAATTTTTGATGAATGGAAAGTTGTTACCAGTAGACAATGTAAAACTCATGTTTCCTAGAAGGAAAAAAATCTAGTAAAACATTACCTCTTAACACATCCATTCTAGGTCATTGAAGCTTAAATAAAATTTAAAGACAATATAAGGACTTGCAAAGTCTCTTCATGTAAGTTTTTAGTAGCTATAGATAACTACTTTTACTCTCTAAGAGTACTGCAGGCTGAAGTCACTGAATTCCTGGAGGCTGTGCTCACAAAACAAGAACCTGTGCTTCCAAAGACTGTAGAATCAAGAACATGGCCAATAATCAATATTTCTGCCCTACAAAACTTCATCTGCAGACCCAGGCACAGTCAGCTATGGGGACAGCCCACACCTGCCCTCCCTGTCCTGAGTCTCTCTGATGCCTCTTTGCCATCAGAGGATGAGCCAGGGGGAGGGGTAGGCTCTGAGCCTGCTGACTCGGGCCTCTGTGGCACCCTGAAGAGCTACTTCCTTACCAGGGAGCTAAGACCCAACCAGAAGACAAGAGCCCCCAACTCAACTCCACGGGAGGGAGTGGCCCACCTGGGCTGCAGGAGTCTCATCTTCAAACTGACTAAAAACATACACACACACACACACACACACACACACACACACACACACACTCCTCTACCTATCCAATGAAACAGAAGAAGACAAAGAAAAACAGCAATTTGCACATTCTTATGAAACAAATAAAAATAAAAAAGAACATTGAAAACTGTTATTGAATTTTATTGAAAAATAAAAAAGAACAAGAAAACTGTTATTGAACAAGAAAACTGTTATTGTTATTGAAGACAAAGAAAAACAGCAATTTGCACATTCTTATGAAACAAATAAAAATAAAAAAGAACAAGAAAACTGTTATTGAATAAAGATGGTCTGCCTATTAACTTGTTTTAATTAAACTATGCTGCACATTTTCACTGTCTATAGTCATTCTTCAAAATATATTACCAGTAGGGAATTTCCACCAAATCCTGCACCAATTCTGAAGGGTTGTTGTACTTGGTCCCCTGTGAGTCTGCAGTGTATTTTTTGTTTAGTCTTGTTGTGAAAGTGTTTCACAATGTTTGCAACTGATGAAGGTAGTAGTACAAATAAGAGGTGCAAATTCAATGCCTACCTCTAGACTAGGTTTATATCACAGTCATATAGCTATGACATGAAAGCAGACACCACATGCTCCAACACAACCGTCATAATTCCAGTCTCTCATTGCACTGTATGCTAATTTTCCATGGGCAAAAATACACCTTCACAACTCTACAGAGTTGTAAGAACAAACCTCATGAGCTTTGTCCTGTGGTGAGATAACCATAACATGAGTTAATGAAATAGTGTTACATACAGTATGGTACTATAAATATTATTTTTGGTGGGAGTATTTTCTTGACTTAAGCCTTTCTGGACCCAAAATGGTAAAATTTCTTATTTTGTCTTTTGAAGTCTGCTCAAAATATAAGTTCACAAACATATCCTCAGGTCCATAATTCTTCAAATAGCCAGTGCACCCACTAATTAGAAGAACATATTAAGTGAGACCTAGAAGTCACAGCAACAATGGCCTGTGTTAGTTTTACAAGCTGCATGTCCCTTTAGACACCAGTCTTAGAGGCAATCCAGTTGCGGTAGGCTGTCACTCTTGTGTAGACACCTGGCTTATTGATTTTGCCACATTCATCTCCCCAGCTCACGAGGCCAACAAGGTACCAAATATTTCGAGAATTGGGATAAACTAGTGGTCCTCCAGAGTCACCCTAAATAAAACAAAGAACATTGGTCATTATAACAATTTCCTTTCACATATTTTAGTTGTGGTTGGTGCTTCACAGAGACAGTGGAAAGGTAAATAATATAAATTGCTGTATATTCCTTATTTCAATTGTTACTGACCAGAATACATTCCCTGGGCCTCATGTTTGCAGTTGAACTTGAAAGTGTGATCTAAGAAATTATACACTGTAGTTCTACAAGAAAGACTTGGGAAACATGTACTAAGATATACTTAAAAGTTAGGGTCTCATATTTGAGAAAAGTAACTAGAACCACCTGACAGGAAGAGGATAGGAAGGTAGGGAGACCTTGTGAATGGGCTGAAAGTGACTTAGGCCTTCCTGAGACTGATTTTTGTTGGAACCGTGGTTAGAGGATAGATTCTGATGCTGGGTCCCAGAAAACTGTACACAATTTGACACCTGTTAGGGTACGACCGTGTGTGAGGTACTTTGAATTCCTCTGCCTCGGTTGCCTCATTTGAGAAATGAGAATAATATTAGTGCTTATGTGTTAAGATTGTGTTAAGGGCTGAATAAAGTACTATTCGTAAGGAAATTAGGACGGTGCTTAAATCAGAGCTAGCCCAAGATAAGTGGTTATTAATTATAAATGCATATTATATGTAAGGAAGAATATTTTTTAGTGTCAAAGCCAAGAGAGACACTGACAGAGAACTGTCAAAGAGCACATTAACTGAAGCATAGAACTGTTCCCTCAGTGATGACTTTCTTAAAATAATAGCAGTTTTTTATATACTATGTGGTCAACATGAATAGCATCCAGAATTACCTGACAGGCATCAATATTTCCTTCCATGTAGCCAGCACATAACATTGTGTCCTGTATCATGCCATCATAGGATTCTTCAGCATTACATGTGTTTGTGTCTATAATTTTCACAGGTGCCTTCTGAAGTAACCCTGGGAATTTACCTAGAGGAAGTGAACCCAACTGTGAGTCAGGGCAGGCCTTCCCAGTATGTAAGACCTCTGCATAACTGTTGCTATTTAACCATTTAACTCTGAATGAAAAGACCCACTCACTTCCCTCTCAAATCTATGAACAAATTATCTGAAACTGTGAAAATATAATTTGAAATATTTTTACATGCTGACTTTCAAAGTTCTTATCAAACCTGAAACAAGCAAATAACAAGAGACCTGGGTAGAATGAACCACTGTTCCTCCATAGGCATGATTGGATGTAGGTTCCATTTTCTAAGGTTTGGTATCACTTTCCTAACCTAACAAGAGGCTCCTAACAGCAACCTAAACAACTCATTTCTTGTAAAACATGATACTGAGGATGAGCAGGACTCTGTGGGAAGACGACAGGATATCTCAGAGTAACACTGGCCCAAGAGGCGGGTGTGGGAAGCATTCTGGCAAAAGAGATGCACAGGCAGCCAGGGAAAGGGCCAGGCCAACAGGGGGTCCTGAAGATTCAATAAAGGACACGATGGCCAAGGCCCGGTACTGGAGACTCGGTGAACAAAGACATCATTAGATCGGTGAGATTCTTATGCCCCCCAAAAAGGTACTCGTACCTCTCCAAAGAGCAGCTTTTCTCTGTTTGAAGTTATGATTAGTGGTGCTTGCCCAGGTATGCTTGCTACCTACCCCAAGTTCCTAAAGGCCTATTTCTAAGCCACTCTCCTGCTTCTACCCCGTAGCTGATCTCAACTTGGCTAAAATGTACTCCTTTTTGTATACAAAAGCCCCTAGATAAAGAGTCTCTTTGGCAACCATTTGCCCCGCCCTCTCTTAGGTCCATGTGCCTAGGGGCTTTGCTTTTGCCTCACAATAGATGCTGCTTTCTGCTTTTACTCTACAATAAATACTTCTGTGCAGTCCTCTTTGACTCTCTACTTTGTACAGTAATTTTTTCTGGGTGGAGAGAAGAAACGATCACCCAGAGTTGACATCATTTGGCATCCAACATGGGGGTCCAGGAATGAGTTCTCTTTTTATTCTCTGCTTTGTAATTGTTTCTGGGCTGAAGGAAGAATTCAACAACTGCATGGTAACCAAACCTTTGGATCAGAATTTTCTTGATTAGTTTCTGCTAGTAAGAGAGGCTCTATAACCATACTGGTCTCCTAGGAATGTTCCAAACCAAGGCAATCTGCAGTCTTAACTCCATACGCAACATTCCTTAAGAAGTCCCCTGAGAAGACTCAATAGCCAGAGGCAAATAAGGCCTTGGACTGTGCACCCGGATTGCTAACTTTTCTTGTTGCTTCTGAATCTCGCCAAGTACTATAGGTTTTCACAGGACCTACCGTTATAGGAAAGTGCTCCCCATCCTGTAACAACAACTCCTTCACCAGGCAGGAATATCTGTGTGGCTTCAGGAAGGCAAACTCGATGCACATCATTTTTAAATGCAACTTTTTCAGTGAGCCGTATAATCGCAATATCATCGTGATGTTCACCTTTGACGTAGCCTTCGTGAATAATAATTTGTTGCACATTGTGTTGCATATAGGGGGGAGTTACCTCTGTGCCAAAGCTGACCACAAAGCTTTTTGGATCATCTGTCCTAAAGAAACAAAAATCCTGCATCTTTTATTTATTTCAAAATAGCAAAATACTGCATTCTATAGCAAATAGAAGAAATTCTGCATCTATGTCATGCTTTTCATGACATTAACATTTCATCTCTCTGTATTCCATTGCAATGATACAATATGATTTTTTAATTCATTTGAAATATCTTGTTTGAGTCCCTATACCAGATACTTTGTAAGGCACTAGGGATATAAAAATAAAATAAATAAATAGCATAGACCTTTAAGAAACTAGATCTAATTAAAGATGGGCCTAAACAGTGGCGGTTTAAAAATTGCTTCGATGCTTGGCTATGTAATTAGTGGGGATGCACACAGGAGGAATTAAACCAGTATGTTTAAGGGAAAGAAAGATTTCTAAGGGAAAATAGCAATGAAGACAGGAAAGTCCCATTTGCCTAAAGTAGAGAAGACATGTGAAGAGAGACGGTGGAGTGTGAAATAGGAGGTTGTATTTTAGCAACTGCACCTAATTTAGGGCTCGGAGTACAAAATGATGAGTGAAGACTCAGTTAAGAAAAAATATAGTATCAAAATAGAGACGTCCCGTTTTTACTGGTAAGGTGGGAAAGGCTTAGATAGGCAGTGTAGCTTGTCTTCCAAACCAGGGCACTTCTGAGAATGAATGAAAGAAGAGCCACCTAGGAATGGAGCAGGGGTAACGAACAGGTGAGAACTGGAGCTACCGGGTCGGGGTGGGAGGGGGCTGCCTCCCTAGCAGTCTGCAACAGGACCAACTTACTTTGTAAAGCAGTGAGCCGCGGTCAGCAGGAAGCGCTCGCTGATTAACACCGCCCCGCAGTAGTGCTTGCCGTTCATCTTGAGGCTGGCCTGCCACGGCCACTCTCCCTCCTGAGCCGTGGAGCCTCCCTTGATCCTGTCATGCGTAGCGGACATCCTTGCTCGCCTCCCGCAGCCTGACAAAAGCGTCAGTTTTGTTCCATTAGAATGCAGATAATATTCATTATTTATTATTTTATTACTATAATTTTTTAATTTGATTACCTGACGGATTGGTGGTAGTGCTGGGGATGGAACTCAAAGCTGGTTCACTAAACTACATCCCCAAACCTTTTAGAAAAGTTTTTATTTTGAAACAGGGTTACCCCACATCACTAAATTGCTCCAGTGGAGTTTGAATTTGGGATTCCCCTGCCTCAGTCTCCCAGGGTGCTGAGATTATAGGTGAGCATCACCATACCCCACTCAAGATACTGGTAACTCGATTACAAAGTAAACAGCGAGCTGAGCTGTCCTTCTATGTTTAAATCTGACAATACCGTGACTGAGAGGAAGGGAAAGGAATAGTACTAGAGTCAGTAGCAGCCCCTGGGTTCTCTCTACCCAGCAGAGCATCCCTGAGATACTTCAGGCCTTGGATAGTGAGTAAGCTGTGGACAGAGGCAAAGTCATTAAGTCCCATGGGCTCTGCAGCCAGATTTCCTGAGCCTGCATTTTGATCCTCATATTGGTTTACAAATTGGCTGTATCTAGGCAATCATTTCACCTTTTTGTGCTGGCCTTTTCACATTTTTACTTTTTTTTAACCTTTTTTTTGTAGCAGTAATCAAACTCAGGACCTTGTGCTTGCAAGGCAGGTGCTGTGCCACTGAGCTATATCCCCACCCCTCTCTTTTTTGAAATGAGATTATAATCATGACTATCTCTCACATGTTATGGGGTTTGAATGAATTATCTTACAAAAAAGCACTTACAATTTGTGCCTAGTCAAGAGTGATAAATAATTTCATATTTCATTTAACAAGTATTCAAACTTACGGCTGTTGATAATTTTTTCAGCATCAGCTTTATTGATTTCTGAAATAGAACGAGAAACCTGTGGTAAATTTCATACCTAATTCATTGTAGGGCAATGGAGAAAGTTGGTAGGGCCAGCAGAACAGAGCAAGGGGGAAGAGAGAGCATTTTTAATCTCAGGATAAAAAGTCAGTAGAACAGAGAGATTGATTTATTGGAATTTAACTTTTACTACAGGTGTATGTGTGACATGGAACTACCATCTTCACAACTCTGCAAGAGATTTCTTTTTTATTTAATTGGAATTGTACACCACCTTGTCTAAAGTGGAAAATTGTGATTTGCTTCCCTTAGAAGAAAGAGAAGTCACCAAAAATGAGCTGATTCCTCTCAGTATATAAAAATAACTTTTAGAAAGTGCCATGTCTTATAAGGCAGATCTACATATTCATGTTTCTGAAAGTTACAGGAAATCATGAAAAGAAAACAAAAACACACCATTACTTCTATGGATTGCTTCAATTATTAACATTTACTTTAGAATGAGAAGCGGTTATAAGGCATAGTATTATTGTGACTTGAATGTGTTTTTAATAATGAAGAATATAAATAGTTGCTCCGCTGTGAAATAACATTCGTGTTCAAATGTGATGAGGTTCAGCTTTGTGCCTGGTGTTCGTGCTGCGCTGGGTTGCAGCACCGCTCGCATCTGGTGCAGAGGCTTACCCGTGAGTTTAAGAGAAGTGGGATCTGTGGTCAAGGATCCCGACTGGCTCCTCAGCATCTGGCGTAAGATGCTCTCAATTCTTCTCCTTGTGTTTTCCGCCCTTGCTCTGGAATCCTTGAACACCAGCCATATGTGTGCTGTCACACTGTTGCCATCAGGACTGAAAAGGACATAAAGATTCTACGCACCCCTAAAAACAGCATTTCCTTCTTCATCTCCTGATCTTTCATATCCGATACCTTCTGCTGTCTTGTGCAGTGGGCCCAGGTGATGTACTGGCTCCCAGTCTGCCAACATGTATATGGCAATAGTATGCATGAGGTTATATTATTCAGGTTAGAAGACAAATAATTCTACAAATCTGAAAAAATAGGGAAAGGCTGAAGTACAGAGTAAAGATATCATCTAAGAACTGGGATCATCTATTCATGCACTTATCAAACATTTACTGAGCTACTGATACACAGCTGGGTTAGGAGTCATTGGGCAATGCAAGGGTAACAAAGACACGGTACCTACCGTGTGGAAATTTCCAGACTTTTGCAAATAACTATAAGAAATGAGGCAGGAACAAGATATTTCTCTGAGATATTTAGAGGAAAGGTAAGTCTTTTTTTACTTAAAATGATCAGGGAACTTTTCATGGATGAGCTGGTGTACAAGCTAGAACTTATTTTTATTGCAGCTTCATTATCAAGAAGAAAATTTCTTCAGAGAGGAGAATGAATTGCACCACAGAATGACTAGATTTCAACACTATTGATTAGCATTTACTGGACATCTGAGACTGGGCTCAGATGGAAGAAGGTGCAGGAATAGCCATGACCAGAAGACTGTTCTGACTGTGGTATTCAGGGACGATTATCTGAAACTGAGAAAAGGATGGACAACCCAATGTCAAGAAGCCTTGAGGTTAGAGCCTGACATGACATTATTTTGCTCTGAGTCTCCCTCGGGGATACTCAACATTTTGGCATGTGAATCAATAATGGTTTCTTTGAAGCACTTAGTTCGTATAAATTTGATTTTTGTAGCAGCGCATGTCAGAGTGAAAACCTCAGTCCTGAGGCCTCTCCATTCCCATGCCTGACCTACAGAACTGAGGAGACCTGAAGTTATGTGCATAAGAAACCAAATCAGAGCAGTTCTCCAGTGACTACAGTCACCTCTGAGAGGTCCCTGGAACCTTCAACTTCAGTTTTCCACTTCTGTCCAACACTAAATTGACCCCTACGATTAATTTTGGTTGAAACCATAATCCATTCTGCAATCTCAAGAGTCCTAGGAGTCCAAGAATGGGAAAAAGGGCAGGCACTGTTGGCATTGAGGATAAGAAAACCAATAATCACCTTCATGATAGTATATTGATCTGTAAGTATTTCCACACACATTTGCTTTCTGATTCTGAGGATGGTTATATAAGTAAGGCATGACAAGTGTTATCATTACATCTCACAGGATAGAAGAACAGACCCAAAGTGATACAGTCACTCACCCAAGACTCTAGGGCTACTCAATGGCTAAAAGCTGGGTTCAGATTATCTAACTTCTTCTGTAGGGATCCCTCTTGGTTTTCTTTACTATTCCAAACCCATGTGAAGGGAACACAATGTAGTTATTTAATTCTTGGAAACCTCTCTCCCTATTTGGAGACTAGACATTTTTATGGCCACTGGGAAGTTTCCTTGGTATCAAAGCTTGGATAGGGATATGTTGCCTTCAATACTGTATCTAAGAAGAACCTTAGGGACAGCTCCTCTAGAGCTTTAACTGACTTACAAGTAGAGAGATGGGAGAAAACAAGGCCCATTTTATGCTAGGGAGAAACAAAAATAGTAGAGTAGCAGATATTTGTCTAAGAGACTAAAGTTTTCTGAACATAAATATTTAGGAAATTAGAAGCATAAGTCACCTGTAAATTGAATATAAATATATTACAGATGTAATGAACTCAATAATATTGGCCTAAGGTCTGCTTTGGCTTTACTGAACGATAGATCTTACATTTTTTTTGTTTTTGTTTTTGTTTTTGTTTTTCTTCCGGTACCAGGAATCATACTCACGACCTTGCGCTTGCCATAGATCTTACATTTATGATAGTGTTGGAATTAGTAACTTATTGTCTAGTGACTATAAGCTTTCAGTGGACATTTTTAACCAAGAAACTTGAAGGCTATCAGTGTGTCTCATGGTTTGGCCTCTTCTGTTGCTGAGTGTTAGTTACTTACACCAGTGTGATGACTTGGGAATTGATATATTGTCTGTAAATGTCAGAGCTTTCAAATGCATCAACCATCTGTAGAAGGAAAACACAGGGTCAAACATGAAATTGTACTATATAGAATATATATTTATATTTTAAATAATTAACAATCAAATGTAGGATAATACTAACTTACCTTAGTTTCAAGGATTTTACTAAGGTAGTTATTTTCTTGGGATGTCTCCCTTTCATAATTTTTATTATATGGGATATCTAGCACTTGAAAGCTTCCTTGATAATAGTTAGTTCTATTTTCTGTGAGATAAAGAAATGATCCAAGAATTAAATTACAGGACTTCAAATCTAAGTATAGATCACATAACAATACCAACTGATAGACATTATACTCAGTAGATATTCACAAACCCATGTGAATCTTTCTGTTAGGGTTGATTATATAACACAACCACTGTGGAAAGTGGTTGTAGCCACAATACTGGAATAGACACACACACATGCACACACATCAGACAAAGGTCATGAAGAAGAGTAACATCATGACTGAGACAGAAAAGAATGTATACTATAATGAGATTTCTGTTTACACTAGTCAATTGCCTGATTATGAATTAAAATAGTTATCATTACCTACTGTAATATAGTAACCACATGAAGATATTTTAGAAAGACATAATGAAGTATGCATTTTCAGGTGAAATATAAATTAACTTGCCTAATTTTGTATGCTTATTAACAAGAGCCAAGAATCAAAACTCAGTCTGTGTCTTGACACCCAAACCCACAGCTAATTCATTAAATTTCTTTCCTAAAATTCAGAGATACTAGGCTACTTGATATACATCATATCTCTGATCTGTGATATAGTCCATGTATGTAACAACTAGGAATCTGCTAGGTACTGTGTACAAGCATAGCAAGAACTAAGTAAGTGTTCCTTTCTGAGGCAGCCGCCCTGGAGTATCATCTTGTGGAAGAGGCAGGTTCATTGCACAGGAAATCAACACATGAGGACTAATAGGGATCGGATTCAGTGATGAACTTCAGTTTTCACCTGCAAGGTATATATGGATTAAGAGAAGGGGAAAACCACAGTGAAAACAAAATATGTAAACAAGTAAGACATGGTGTGATAAGGCCCCTGAGAGAAGCATTTACACAGTGCAGAGGTAGCCTGGAGGGCAGAGGCAGAGGTGCCTTCCTGGGGAGGGCCCAGGAGAGATAGATGGGTGTTTGCCAGGCATGAGCTGAGCGTGGAGGTGAGGATCTGTGTGTGCGAGAGGGGGTGACTAGTCTGGTGATGTTACTAGAGTGTATGACATAAATGTTAAATGTTTTACAGTGCTAAAAATGATAGAAAAAGATAGGAAGTCTCAAAATGCTGAAAATGGATTGACTATGTGTGATTTATAAGTAAATATTGTTGATTGCACTTAGCCAATCCATGGGTCATTTATTTTTCACTAAAGAGACCCAACTTTACAATTGTAATTTATGAAGTTATAATACCATAAGCAATAGAAAAAAGACCTTAAAACTCCTCAATCTCTTTTACAAAACTAAATATTCACAGTGTGTCTTTCAAGACTTCATTTGGATTTCTAAATATTTCTGTCTACAACATTTAGCAGCCATGACTATTCTGTAAATTAAATTAATAAATTAGTAACAGGCTGGGTATGGTGGCACACTCCTGTAATCCCAGCACTTGGAAGGCTGAGGCAGGAGGATCGTTGTGAGCTCGTGACAAGCTTGGGCTACAAAGTGAGCTCAAGGCCAGCCTGAACTGCATAGAGAGACCTTGTCTCAAAAAGACAAAAATTAAAAAAATTGGTAATATGTGGATTTGTTTTATTACAATACAGTGTGTCACACTTTTCCCAGAATCAGTGGATAATTAGAATATTTAATAGCTAACACAGTCAAGGCTAAGAAACCATGTAGTAGAACAAGGAAATCAACTTCTGCGTATCTGCGAAATGAGATGCTGGGACTGTCCATCAACTGTGCTGAGTGCGCTGTGAATGCAGATGTTATGCTCAGTTGGTACCAGATGGGTGGCAGTGACCCTCAGGGATGACAGGCCCACACGGCAGAGTTGCACCACATGAACAACATTCACATCCTTTAACTCAAATGCCGCTGTGAATCGGGGACTGTAGATGACGAGACGGAAAGAAGGAAACCACTGCATAGCTTTTCATTACTTGAGTACCACTTATTTCTGAAAAAAAACTTGAAGCATTCATGTAAAGGTTTTGTCCTAAGGATGCTCTAGATGCAGTGTCAGGATTTAAGATTAAATTCATATGAGACTTCTGTTTAAGGTTGGTGGAATAAGAAACTTTCTTTCTGCATTCTCCTACCTCAAAGCCCAGAAAAAGAAGAAAAGACAAAAATAACAGGCTTAATTGCAAGGAAACTAAAGAAAACAACCACACCTTTGAACCAAAACTGATGATACAAACATGCCCAAAAAATTATGGAATATATACTAAAATGAGAAATTATGTACATTAAAGATGCATCTCGTAAGTGGAGCTAGACACAGATTTTTCTAAAAGTCCTACAAAATTAAAATGAGACTTCAGCTTCTGAAGGAAAAGCTAAGAAATATTGATGTAAGGACCTATATTCATGATGCAGAATGCCAGAAATAAAACCAGACTAATGTGCTGTTTTTATTGAGTGTGATACACTCTTCCAGCTAAGGCAACTGGTTTGGGTTAAAAAGGTGGGGAGGTGAAGAGGCACTAGAGCCTGCGAATTACAGCACTTTCCTCAAGGGACCTCAGCTTCCTCTGTGTTAAAAATTGGTGATAAACACCTAAGTTCAAAAACAAAATTGAGCAGGTGATAAGAGAATGGTTGGAACAAGAGACTATACACAAGCAGCAAACTCCCCAAGTCTACAACCCATCTCCAGACCTACTTCCCACAGGATTCTTTCAAAACTCCTGTCCCAAATCAGAGAAGGTGACTCATCATTACAAAGGTTCCAGGAAGGAGCTTGTATATAGATGTTACTGCTAAAAGGAGGAAAGGACATAAAAAAAAGATCACGCATTGTCAATGGAATAAAGAATGAGTTTTAATAACTACCTCCCAAGGTCTTGAGGATATTGTAGACAAAAGAATTCAACAATATAAAATAGTTCAGTGAAGAAGAATAGTAAACTGCAGAACTCACTAAAGAATGGAAGTCATAGGCAAAAGCCACATTGGAAATTCTATCTATCTATCTATCTATCTATCTATCTATCTATCTATCTATCATCTATCTGGCATACAGGACAGGCTTGAGTAAAACAAGCAAAATGAAATGGAAAAGGAAAATTTAAATTATTATTGAAGAATGAATGATTCAAAAACAAAGGATATTTAACAAATACATGACTGATGCTCTTGAAAAAAATAACTGAATAAATAGATTTGAACATGCAGCTTGAAATGGCCTATTGTGTTTTGTGAAAAATTTAAGGACAAACACATTAGGACAAACTTGGCTTGGTGAATCCAAAGGATAAAAGAGTCTATTATTATTCAGGTAGAAAAAATAAGGACAAAATAATTTCCATTTACAAAATGGACATGTTCAAGATCTTCCCTCTGACACTAAATGGACAAAAGATAATGGAGTAAAATCTAAGAAAAGATAATGTAGGAAAATTTTGATTAGTTATTTTATATATATATATATATATATATATATATATATATATATATATAAATTGTGAGGAATTCCAGCAGCTTAAAACCTTAAAAGAATGACTTCAAGAAGATACATAACTATCCTGGAGATTAAGCATTAAACTCAGCTATCAAGAATATTTGGTTAAAGATGATAGATTTAACTAATACTTTATCTAATGGTGATTTTTCCAAAATCCCCTGAAAAGTGACAGGAAAAGTGCTTGGGTTTTGTTTCAAAGTCAAACTACAAAGACAGTAACAAGGGAAGAAGAGACTACAGTTGCATGGAAGCTGGAGGCAGGTAAGAGACAAGGAACGTGAACCTCACTAGAGCAATGGGAAATGTAAGTGCTGTTTCAAACCAAAGAATCCTAAATAGCAATAAACAGTTCCAGAAGTAGGGGGTGGAAATGCAGGAAGATTGGTTAAAACAGCTAGATCCCAGCGTTTAAGGTTTTTAGCTCAAGGAGACTGAGACATGGTTAAAGTTGGGTGTACTGTACGCAAAATGTATATACTGAGCTCCTAAGTTGTCTACAGAAAGCTAGAAGTGACTATTATATATATACAAAAGATGAGAAGGCTTGCCTTTGTCTGGGAATCCTGACCAATTCAACACAAAGACCTAAATATACTGGTAATTTGTGGTTTTTTGTTGTTGTTGTTTTTTTCCCGGTACCGGGAATCAAACTCATGACCTTGCACTTGCCAGGCAGGTGCTGTGCTGCTGAGCTAAATCCCCAGCCCCCAGTATACTGGTAATTTGGATTCTCTCAACAAAACAGCATAAGTAGGGCAACTATGGTAAAAGCCATTGTCCAAAGAAAACACACACACACACACACACACACACACACACACACACACTCCAACTGAGTGAATGAAATAATAAAAAGGAAGTAGAAAAAGCAACCATTAGGAGATTAAGTTCAACGGATAGCTGAAGGTGATCCCCATGACACTGCTGAGAGAAATCCTAAGATGACCACTCTGTGGCCAGGGTATGAATGAATATGAAATTCCCATTTTTCCATAGTAGAAAGTGAACAGATAATGCAAATAAATAAAAATAATTAGGGACATAGCAACATTAGAATGACCTGAAAGAGCTGGAAGTGTTCTTTTCTGACAAATAAAAGATAAGAGTCTACGCAGGAGGGGCTGAATTACTCATTAAAACTTGACGGACACTTTAAACTATGAGTATGAGCTTTAGAGAAAAAAATAAACAGCAGTCAGGTATGTCAAAGACATGCAAAAAATACTGATGGTGAGCATATACCTCATCTAAATACATACTAAAATTTAAACAACTATAGTAATTTTTATTGTAAGCTATAATGAATTTTTAAGACAGTGACTTTGTAGAATGCATTGCTAACAAGCTAACAGAAAGTGTGAAAAATACAATTATGCTGACTTTTAAATTTTATCATAGCATGTAAGAGATATAATTTCCAAAGTTAAAATGAACTATTTTTAAAAATGACTCCAAGTTTCTTAAAGCTTTTAAAAAGTTTTTAAAGATATGTAGGAAGAATTTTTATATTAATGTCTTTGTTATGAAGAAAAAATTATAATTTAATATTCCTGGATTTGTCTTTTTCAAATAGAGTGAGTGTGACATCTTAATTACAAAATAATATGTGTGAAGGACCATATTCATCTTTGTAAAGATATCTTTTCTGCCAGTTAGCTATATATGTATTCAATCACATATCTGAATGGATACCCACTTTAACTTGTTTGAAAGATACCTGAAATTGTGTATTAGGCAAATGTCAAAATGCTTATTTTTAGGCCCCAGGATCACTGATGTCATTGGTTAGAGGGAGATGATTCATTGTTTGCAGTTGCTTATTTATCATTCATGGAAATGGAAATAAAGATTACAACAAAATGATATAAATGCATACATATGTATATACATATATACCGACCTACGGCCAGAAAATGAACCAGGAGGCCAATAGTGATTCCAAGAATCGCCAACACTCCAAACACAATGAGGGCAATTATCCACAGCGGCAGAGATGTGCGGGAAGCTGTGACTGGTCTGCCAATATAAAGTATGGATATGAAAATATGTCAGAAAAACTACAATCTTTTCAAGTCTGCATTACTTTCTTCTTCCTCATCCCCTAAAATCTCCCTAATTAGGCACAGTAATAGCAAAAGGTATAGAAAGGGCGGGAGCAAGAAAGAGAACAGGAGGAAGAGAGAAAAAAGGGAGGATGGGGAAAAGAGTTCTGTCCTCACAGCTCATGACTGAACCTGTGTTTTGAAATTTAGTCCATGTTTAGACTACGGGATCATTTTTCCAGAGCATGCAGTTTCATGACAAATTATCTGTACTTTGAGCAATTCCTCCTGAGGTCAGTGGACATCAACAGAGTTAATATCAATAAATGAAGAGCTCACCAGCTCCAAGGAGTGGGGAGAAATGCCTTAGAAATTCTTTATACCTAAGGCCATCATGATCTTTAAAGTATGAACATGACCCTATATTATTTACTATGGGCTTATGTACAAATAAAACACACTAATATGGAGTGCTGCATGGGTTAGGGCACTGTTCGTGCATTTCACTAGCTTATTCCTGTGGGCCCAAGGAATCTTTACAGAAAAGTGATGCACCTACAGTAAACTGCATCTTTTCACTGTTTCCCATAGGTAAGAGTTGTTTCAGCCTTGGCTCTGGTGGTTATAAGGATCTGTAAGGATGTCAAAGAGGAATGGAACACAATCTGGAAAAAAGGAACCGTGTGCAGTGCTGTAAGAATTATCAGCAATTCATTTGTTTTCTATAACAAACTGCAGGTGATAAATCCACCAAAGGTGAAATTGGACAGCTTGATGCTTTACATGATGTGTCAGCGTTAGCGGGACTCCAGTTTTCAGCTGTTTGGTCAAACATCAATCTAGATGTTGTGATCAGTTTCCGTAGCTGTGATTGGATTGCAGTCAGCTGACTGGAGATCACCTCTGAAAGTGTGGCTGAGCCTCCTCCAAGCAGTGGAAGGCTTTCCCAGCAAACACTGATATTTGGGGAGGAGAAATTGTGACTCAAGATCATCACATTGAATCCTGCCTAAGTTTCCAGCTGCCAGCTGTTTCTACGTTTATAGATAAATTTAAGTCTATATGGTCATATAGGTTTATGTCTCTATCTGCTTCATTCTCTGTCATCATCTCCTAGTGGCTCTTCTTTTCTGGGCATCCCTGACTGAGTGATAGAGTTCGCAACAGGAATGACCCTTGATGCCACATGAACACGTTGGGATTTTGGCTTCCATATTTGGGTTTCTTCAAGTGTGATTGGAGAGTGACCTGAACCAGAATTTTCTCAGGGTGCCTATTAAGCGTACAGAGTAAGCTGTTACTCCAGATCTACTGAACTTGAATTCTTGAAAGAGCCTACGAATTTGCACTTCAAAATTTAACTGTCAAGGCATGTTTCCAGATTTTTCAGATTAAAAGTAGCAACTGGGGGCGGTGTGTCAAAGGTAAAGATAAGATGGGCTGATGCTTTCAGAAGAACAAGATTTTTTTTTAAATCTGTCTTCTATTTTTATAGTTCTTGTAGAAAAACAATCGCTTATATGTTTCTCAAACTTTCACCACCATCTCGCCTATCTTCACTCTTATCTGATACCATTTTTATTCCACTAAGGAAGTAGAAAGCATTAGAGAAGAATGCTCATCACTCCACCGTCACAGGTGGGAACTTCTTGTGCGCACCTCCACAGTCTAGCTTTCCCTCACATTTGTGCAAGGAAACTGCCTGTGCCTCTGCTTTGTGCCACAACCCCCCCCCTCATTCTTGAACAGTTTGTGTTCTGATCATCTCAAATTAATTGCGTTCCCACGAACCCGCCAGACTCCTTCAGACCTCCATGTCTTTACATGCCCTGTTCCTTGTGCCGGATGTGCACACCTTAGGTCTGCCCACTGAGTTGCCACTAAACTTTGTCATTTCACTTTGTTGTCTCGTCTTCATTGAGGTCCTCTTTCACCAGCTCCATTATGAGCCTATATTTAGAATTTTGAAAAATTGTATATGTCAGTTTTTCATGTCTAGCCACCAGCATGATGTGGTCTGTATCTTGTTTAGTGTTCAGGATATAGGACGTTTCCTAACATCATAGGTAATATTTGTTACACACACGAATGAAGGACGACAAAGGCAGTGAAGGACAGCTCCATTTTGGAGAGAAACTAGAGCACAGGAATCCAGATAATGTAAAGCTTTCACACTTAGTCAAGAGAGTTTTGTCTTCATCCTGTGGAAATGACCAACATGAGGGCGTAGTGCTTAGGAATGAATCTGCCTGCGTGTGCATGATCACATTTGGAAGAGAGGGAGAAAATGAAAAGAGAAGACCAGTGAGGAAAGACACAATTATAATCCAAAGGACTGGAGTGATGATACAGTAAATGAGAAGGAAGCAGGACTTTGAGGAACTTCACAAGGCTAGAATATTTGCCAGAACTTGATAATTAACCCTACTCCTAAAGACTGGGACCATGGTGAAGATGACATAGATTTTCCCATAAGAATAGGGAAATTAAAATGAGATAGTTTGGGGGAAAAATTGTAAAATTTTATATCTTGAAATTGAAGGGCGCTTAAATTTCCAGTGCACTGTTGAGACTGTCCGATTGGCAGTCATCTGAGCAATCCGAGCTGTGGATATAAACTTATGTGTCTTCTCCAACACGGGAGAATGAAGCCTGTGAAAGTGGATCAGTGTACTAGTGTGTTTCTTATGTAAAATATTGTGTAAAATTAATGTTTGCCTTCCAAGACTAACAATGTTATTTCTAATCTAACGGTGACTAAAATTTTATATGCTTTCTCAGTTTTGCATTCTCACTGCTGGATGTCTCCCGATCTTACAACTCTTTATATCACAAGTTTCTGCTTGTTCACTGTCAAATTCAAAATATTGATCTCTGAGTCCTGCGTCACCACCTCATTGAATAAGCATTCTGCTTCACCAAAAAAGCCTTGCTCACCGCATGGTACACCACACCCTTTCTTCACTTCCTTTTCCCCTAAATTTGTTTTTGTTTTTGTTTTTGTTTTTTGTTTTTGGTACTAGGAATTGAACTCAGGACCTTGTGCTTACCAGGCAGGCTCCATGCGGCTGAGCTGAATTTTACTATTTACTTGTTTTTCTAATTATCTCTTTCTTAGTTGGGGATATATTTATACTTTTTTGTTTGACTAGTTTTATTTTTAAAGTTCTAATTCAAAAGAGGTCTTTCAGAACATATTCTTATAAAGACAGAAAAAAATCTAGATTTTAAAAAATACAGTCAAAGATGACATTTTAGAATTCATCTAAACTGATTATTTCTTAGCACACAGCTCAGATGATTTTCTGGCCTTTGACTCATAACCTAAAGTTCTACAAACCATGACAGAGAGCAAATAGTTACAAGAAACAGCAGATACTTCTGAAGTAGAAACTCTGCTATTAGCCAATTTCTGGTAATTTGTATATAAATTTTTCTGAAAATCACATAAAAAATTACTAGGAGGGCACTGAATATAACTTATATCTTGTTATAAAAACTCCTAGACTTGAACTTCTCAATTACTTCAGCAAGGATCGAAAACATAGCTTTCTTCTGAGTTTTTCTCATTTGATAATATAGGTCTAAGAAAAAATTCAAAATTTATAAAATTTGGTTTGGAGGCTTTACTTTCCATTCCAGTATTCATTTTCTTCTAAACTAGTCATGATTCAAGCACCCTCGTGCAACCACAAAGTTCAGTAGGGTCTCAAACACACCCACAGAATCAGCCATACTTCCAAATCCCTATATGGTCAGCTGTGTAATTGGATTAATGCCTCTTTCTGAGAAGACAATCACAGAACAAGCACTCAAATCTGTCCAAAGGAACAGGAAGTTCATGAAAATGAAGTCTTAATCTTTTGAAATCTTTCAAGTTTATGACATCATGCAAGTATAAAATGGTGAAAGTAAAGAAGGAGGTTATAAAAGGAGGCTTTTATTTTCTACTTTTATGTGTTTTTTATTACTTTTTTATTGACAAATGAAATAAGAAAACATCAGGGATATGAATGAAATAACATCTTGAATAAAAAATCATACAATAATATTTATTTGAATTGAAGAAAAAATGATATTAATATATTCTATTAGTGAGTATATCTTTTCTAATCATAATTTAGATGAATACTGATATTGTGAATATGTACATATATATTATTTGCTTTTATAAATGAAGGCTCAGCTATTCAACCCATACATATATTTAATAATATACATTTTAGACCAATATTTATGTCAGTTGTACATTTATGTGAATAG
The DNA here is from genome assembly GCF_000276665.1 of Chinchilla lanigera. Classification (NCBI taxonomy): domain Eukaryota; kingdom Metazoa; phylum Chordata; class Mammalia; order Rodentia; family Chinchillidae; genus Chinchilla; species Chinchilla lanigera. The sequence continues at coordinate 4,697,419 of NW_004955447.1, read as the reverse complement.
TAAATATTTTAAGATTAGATTCAGTTCATTTGGATTAAAGTTTTCCATATTTTGAGAATTTCTTGCAAACTGAAAGTATCTTCCTAAAATTTTGTCATAATAATCTACCTAGACAACCATAAAAGAGATAGCACATGTCCATACATAATCATAGTATTCTGGCTCATGAACATTTAATACATAAAAATATATGGATTTTCATGACTCTGTAGAGACCATTTATACAGCAGCAGTACTGTGAAACTCATAAAAGCTCTGCAGAAAACATGAGATGTTGCACAAAACAAGGACGTCATACTGACTATCACTACCAGCAATTTACATTTGATTTCTGAGAAGAAACTGTTTCCTTTTCTACCTCCTCACCAGCTCATGACAGTCCCAGATTCACACCACTTTTTATTCACAGGATACTAAACCTCATGAAACTTTTCTGCAGCATTCCCCAAATAATTATTTAAAACTTTAGATTCTGCACACAAATACACGTTTGTAAAAACAAAACAAGACATGTTTGTGACAAGGTTGTCTCCAGGCAGAAAATCCAAGATTCTGTGGGAAAACTGAACATTTCCTGCCTAAATTCAGTGGGAGTCATGCTGGGGAAACTGTTCACTCCATTTATGTCAGAATTTTAAACGAGCAGATTTCCACTTACCTATACATGATGTGCTGATGGGCTGGTCGCTGCTGTTAACAAAGATACAGGAAACTTCTGCACGCCATTCGTCCTGACCAGAGGTTCTCAGGTGAATGCGCTAACCATAAGGATAATTGAGATTTTAAGGGCTGGGTGAAGTAACAGAAAGTAATTAAGAGGAAACTTGTTTAGCAAGTTGATGACAGCTGTGGATCCGTGGTTTAAAAGAAGAAATGAAAATTCTCTCAGTCGGAAACTTCGAAGAAAAACAATGGATATTACTTAGATTGGTCATCTGAGAGACCCACCCAAGAAAACCACCAGGGATAGGTGAGTCAGGGGCTGACTCAGGTGCTCTGTGGGTTTGCATGGTTCGAGTTCCTCCTCAGCGAAACCGGCTCTCCCCACAAGTGCAGTCTCTGAAAAACGACTTCAGTTCCCCTGTTTGGAATAAATAACTTTTTGTCAGTACTCATTCAAAACAGGCTCAGTGTAAAATAATTTCACTGGGGCTAGCTGCACATTTTTGTAGAAAGGGATTTACAGAAGAAAAAGAAGTTTCTCAATTATGAAACAGTTCTATTTTGTTAAATCTTTACAGGAAAAGGAACTGGTTAACTAGCAGGGAGCTGTTTTACTAAATGAGCACCGATTAGGTTTTTGAGTGAAACACCAAATTCATCAGAAAATGAAAGCTCAGGAAACCATGTTGATGTTTGGAATACATACATCCAGATTCTTGGCCGTTGTTCATAGCGTATTTAAGCAAACTTTCCATTCATTCATTCATGCATTTGATAAATATTCATCCTCTACTTTCTGGGGCTACGCATTGCTCCTCATACTGGGAATTGAACAATAGGTGTATTAAAAGTTCCTGCCATCATGGACTTGCACTCCAGTGGGAAAGACAGACAAATATTAACAAAATAGTGAACACAGAATTTAATGCAAGCTAATTATACAAGCTATGAGGAAAATGAAGTAGGGTGATTTTGGAGAACATAGTGAGTTGGGAGGGGTGGCTCTCCGTACTGAGGAGGAGGCTTTAAGCAGAGACCTGAATGTTGATAGTAACTGGTGTGATTCATCCCCCTAAAGCACACATCTATGCCATTTCTCTATTTTAAAGAAATTTTAAAACTCTTGGCTGCTTCTGGATGAAGTACAAACCTCTTTCCTTGCTATTCCAAGCCTATTGTAACGTCGTCTCTCCTTATCCACCTTGTTTCATAGGAGTATGGTATAACAGAAGGGCCCGGCCTCTATTCCAATGCCTGGCCCACTTTGTCGTAGGTGAAAATGTGGAAGAAAAGGATCATACCTGGAAGGCTGTTTCATGTAAATCAAGAGTTTGCCCAAATTCCAGAACACGGTGTTATCTTAACAATGATTTTACCTAAAACTTGATGACTTGAGAAATTTCTCAAGGTCACCTTTCTTGAAAAGCAAGTGCTTCCTACTCTCATAACTTTATTCATGTCCTCTTACACTCCCATGAGCATCATTTCTGCCTTAAGCTGTTTATTCAGCCTTCACAATCGTAGTTAGTTGCCAATTCTTTCATGAAGACTTCCTTATAAAGCTTTACCTTCTTTGATTTTTTTTTTTTAGATCTCTGACCTGTAATCATTTACTGTCATCAGTACTCATTTGGAGTTTAGTCATCTGCTGTGATTTTCATTTCTATTTAAATTTGTCCTGTGCATGAGATGTCCTATCACCCCAGTGCAAGCTGTTTGAATTTGAAGACAAGTCCAGTATTGTATTTTTGTTTTTGATATGCTCATCACAGTGCTTAGAATCCAGATGACACTAAGTAAAGTGATTAACCTTATTACTAGTAATTATAAAAAATTTAAAGTAAAACAATCATGTAGTTTTACTAAAAGGTTTTAGAAGTTAAAAATATTTACTATTTCAAGATTTGGTGAAAATATGGAGAAATGGACATTATATATTGATGGCTGGAGTTACAATTGAAATAACAGCTTTAGAGGACAGCTTGACAGTGATTACTTTAAAAACTATCTGCCTTATACCCAACCAGTTTCATGTCTAAGTATTCATCCTAGCACATGTACTCAAACAAAGATATACTATGATTTTTATTACAAAATTGCAATAGCAAAAAATAGAAACAAATTATGCATATGAGAATTGTTAAATAAACTATGGTTTATCTATGTATGGAGTGTTACACAGGTGTTAAAAGGAATGAGGTTGTAGGAGACATAGGGAGCGAGCAGCCTCGTGCATCCTCATTCTAAGTCCTCTTTTTATGCAACAGATTGAATAGGTAAAAGCTGCATCTCCACAGCTCCTGGGGGTTCTGGGTACAGATTACATTTTTCTACTTAGATGGAACTGAGAAGGGAGAAGAGAGTCACGGGCCTTCCAAAGCACAAATGAGGTCACTTTTGGACTGGCCAGTAAAAAGTCCTTAAGACGCGGTGTTTCTGCAGTAGTCTCTACTGTTTGTTCTCTCGCTTCCTGAGGCTGAAAAACAACTTAGAGTAAGCCGAGACCAGGCTAGTTTATGGGCGACACCACTAGCCCTTCCTAAAATTTTTTAGGTGTTTTCAGATTTCTGCTTAACATGTCTTGCTGTGAACCTGACTGATAGTTACCAATCTGTCCAAATATAGAAAGATTTCAAGAAAAATTATTGAATAAATATGAGATGCAGAGTGACAATTCAACATGGTACCATTAAACATAAAACAATGACTTACACTGCGCTTTTTAAATGAATGCTAACATATGTATTTAAGGTCATGTATTTATTTGTGAAAACACCTAGAAGGAATCACAAAAAAGGGTTACTCTGAGGAAAACAGAAATATATACAAACTGAGAGTGATAATTAAATGAAATTCAGTCAGATCTATTATGGGTTCATTTGCTTTATAGGGATAATGTGTTAACATACTCCTTATGTAATGTAAAAAATGTAAGTATACATGTTGTGCTAAAAACTTGTCTTGTATATGGATACAGGAAAAGGTAGTACTGATTGTTGGAGACTCAGGGTGAAATTAATGTTAGCTAAAAGCAAACTGTTTATTGCCTTTGTAGAACATTCTAGGATGAGCTAGTGCCATAATTATAATAGGCACATATCCATGAGAGTAGAGTGGATAAAAAACCTTGCAAAAGTGTGAGCTCGCTTTCAAAACACAATAGGAGTTCATCAGGAAAAAAGCCAGAAGAGGACACCCCAGATAGAGTATATCATTTTCAAAGAGGAGGAATAGCATCTTTCCAAAACCTTTGACAGTGTGATTGGAACACAGATTTTATGCCAGGGAATAATGAAGAGAAAACAGACAGATGTAGCAACCAGATTGATTTTATTTAATTAGGTACAACTGCACCCTTTGAGCCAGCCGAGAAGGCATTCCAGGAACACAGAGATGGAATAGAGCCCTTGAGCAGTTCATGGTCTAAGAGAAGATCTTGCTGCATAAAGAGGTAATTTTTACAACTGCAAAATGCAGATGTTTATGTCCTGGGCCTCCTGGAATATCTGCCTAGGAATGTCAGGGGGTGTTTTCTGGTGAAGATGACATTTTTTTTGGTTTTTCTCCAGGACCAGGAACTGAACTCACGACCTTGGGCTTGCCAGGCAGGCGCTTTGCCGCTGAGCTAAATCCCCAGCCCCGAAGGTGACATTTAAATTGGGCTTTAAAAATGAACAGGAAGAGTGAGTTGAGTTTATCATGGATTAGCAAACCAGAATAGAGAGTTTAGGTTTACTTGGGTTTTCTTCTCCAAAAGGATTGAGATGAGGGAGGGGCAGAGGTGAAGCAGGACTCTAAGCAGGAGAAGAAGGTCCTCCCAGAGTATTCCTGTCTGATCATTGGGTCCCTTGCCTTCTGAGCACTGCCAGAAGGCTACATCAGGGATATACAGCTAAGCCAACAACTTAGGTGATGTGCTGCACTTTCTTTAAAAAGAAGCCTGGTTTATTTAGAATATCTCTCTGGCCATTGTTTTTCCTGCTCTGATTGTTGCTTGTCTTGATTCTTTTTTATCCTTTCTCTTTCACCAAATGACTGAGAAGAATAATATGAAGACAATTTCTCATTACTCTGACTAGTGATTTCTGTCTCTCTGAATCTTAGTTTTGGTAGATAAGACTGAATTAAAGAAGATACACCTAGATTTAAAAAACATTAGGTACTGTCTACTGGAATTCTGTTTTGATTACTCAGCTGTGAATGCCTACTCTGAAAAAATTTAAATGAAGAGACTTTTAAAGTGGCAATATAAAGTATGATGGACTCATTTTATGTTCATAATTAAGCATAATGATAAACAACATACTATAAGATGCTTGGTTTGTTGGCAATCATTAAACAGTATAAACTGAAAAGGTGAAATGTCCCTGTCATGTCATTATGAAAGATTTCAAAGCATTGTCTTCTGAAATTTCCTCTTACATTAAAATTGTGAGAAATGGATTTAACAACACATCTGTCACAATGGCTAAAAGCTACCTTACAATGTCATGAAATAGAAATGGCACTCTAGTTGCATTATCTAGTAAAGATTACTTTTAAAACCACAAATGAGAAATATTTACATTCATTGATTGAATATAAGTGTTTAACAACCAGTTCATGGAGCAGGCATATAAGAAGCTAATTCTGAGCATTTGCCTATCTCCATGTTGCAAATGTAAACACTTCATAAATTTCTAGCTACCCACATGGACATCACTAAGTGTGGATTTGCCAAGAGGTGACCTGTAGTACCATGTTAGATCATTACATCCTGCAGACACAATAGAAATAAGTAACCTAAAAACCATAAATAACAAAATGTAGTAAAATAATTAAGATATGAGATTTTGAGTATTTTGTACATTTAATTTTCAACTATAGGTGTGTCTCACAAGTGGCTCATGTAATTCCTGAAGTTTTAACATCTGACTCTTCTTCATTAGTACAAGGCAGCTGCAGTACACCACTGTTGCACTTTTAAATATTAAAATTTGCAGAGTTTCACAAGGGTGTTTGAAAGGGTTCATAGAGTCCTACAGAAAAAGCTCACATTAATATTTTAACTTAAAGTCAAGGATGCTGTGCAGCAAGAGGAAGCACAGATTGCATTGGTAACCAAAGGATCCACAGTGCAAGCTTTTCACAATGCTCATTCACACACACACACACACACACACACACACACACACACTTCTAGATTGAAGTACAAAAACTGGGGTGATGAATCCTAACTTTAGGAGAGCTCAAGGCAAAAGTTTTCCCCAAGATCTTGGATTAGCAAATAAACTAACCTAAGGATTATCAGGACAGTTTCAGACTTTAAACCTCACATAAATCATACTGGATTTATTTTGATCATGAGTCAAAGCTCAGTATCCAGTAAAGAAAATGTGGTATATTTACACGGTGGAGTGCTATTCAGCCACATAGAGGAGCACAGTCCTATCATCTGCAGCATAATGGATGGAAATGGAGGATGCTATGTATAGTGAAATAAGTCAGACACAGAGAAACAAGTACAACATTCTGTCTCTCATGAGCAAGCTTTAATACAGTACTGATTACTTCTGGGAAGGGTGCATGTGTATAATGGATGGGGGATATTGCTGGAAAAAGGACGCTGGGTTTAATCAATGCGTGCTTTATACACGTATGCAAAAATCATGATAAAGCCCCAAACCATGCACAAAATTTCATAAAGCCAAGCTTATTCCCAGACAGAGAAGGAAGAAAAAATATATATAAGGAAAGAAAGTATTGGAGTTAAGGAAAAAGAAAGGAAGTAAATGGCTTATTTAGTAGAAAGAGAAGTCATGGGTAGAGAAGTGTAGAAAGATATTCAGGGAACATTAAGGACCTCACTAAAGCTTGTGACCATGATTTTAAGACAAGACTATTCAGTGTGGTGTATGTTTTCACTAGTTTCTATTCAGGTACTAGGAACCATCCACTGAAAAGTTGAAAACTTGAGTGTAAGCATTGTTGTGGCTTTTCTAGACTAGATAGTGAATGGAGGAATGAACAAAGGTGACTATGACTTCTGAATTCACTATCTATAAGACAGGGGAACTATTACACAGCCTGAAATATCTCTCAAACCAAACAGTAGTACTATATACTTTTTTCTCCACTTTGAATTGCATTTTAAAAGAATCCCTTCCACCATTTCACAAATATATGCTCACATCCCAAGGGAAAGTATAAATATGTTCCTTTTTACTGGAGAGTTGCAGTAGCTTCCTGTTTCCTTGCTTCTCCCAGTGTGCCATCACCCCTGCTCCAGCCCATTCTCTTTAGCGAAGCTAAGCAGTACTTGAATATCAGATTATCTCACCTTTCCTCTGCTTAGAAAACTCCAGGACCACCACTGGAGTTGGAAGGACAATCCAAGGTCATTGCCATGGTTACAAAGCCCTGCTTGCCCTAGTACCCAGCACCCGTTTCCTGTACTCTGATCATCTCTCACCTTCATGTGTCAGTCACACTGGCTTCTTCCAGCCCCAACCATCCACCTCCCTCATGGCTAGCTCAAGGCCTTACATGTGTTTTCTTTGAATTTCTTCTTTCTTAGAGAGTTTATATATTTTGGCTTTTTGTTCTTTAGGTCCATCTCAATTGTTATCTCCTTAGAGAGGTTATTTAAACTGTCCAATCTAAAGTATTCTTCTTCTGTCCAAATATTCTCTGGTGTTAGTTTTTATTTCATTAATAACATTTATCTCAATCCAAAATTATCTTTTTACATGTTCATTGCCTATTTTTAACCACTAAAGGTAGCACACTTGAAGAAATATAGTGTCTGTACTTGATAGTTCCTGGATATGTAGGTGCTCAATAAATATGTGCATCCAGGCAGAAAGAAAGCACTGTCATATCACACCAGTTATGAATGTAATGTCATTTGAGTCCTTCTTCAAAGTAAAGGAGAACAACACAACAAGCAACTGAATGAAGAAGCATTTTTTTTTTAGTTTATTTTACTTGCCTTCAAATTTTTTAGCTACTTTTTTATTTCAGGAAGTTAATTACAAAGGGTAAATTATTTGTAGAGATCACAAAGTCAGTTGAAAGATAAACTACTAACATAGATGTTCACAGTTCCCTGTTCTTTAGGATTTCACACTACTATTGGTGAAAGAGAAGACAATGACAAAAGGATGTAAAGAAAGTTACATAAATAGTTGCAACTTAAAAGTCTTTACTTAATCACTCACAAATCTTGACTCTAAAATCAGTGAGGGTAAATTCATCTGTCACACATGATGAATAGTGACTGAAGCAAATATATTCTCTTCTCTGATCTCCAACTTGATCTGTAAACTGAGAGACTTGGACCAGATGAACTTCTGATATTCTTTTTCTAGTCCAAATTCGTATGATTTTATGAGGTACGGAAACCACCTCATATATAAATGCAAACATAAATGTGGATTATTTGTCTCACATTCCAGTTTAACAAAATGCAATTATAATTTATAGAATAAAAATAATTTATTTTTTTGATTAAACATATATTAAGGTTCTATTCTGGATGTACTAGTAAAATCAATCAGAATTATAGCCT
>NW_004955447.1:4676721-4683677 GCF_000276665.1 Chinchilla lanigera | reverse complement strand
TGTGAAAATGGTCATACTACCAAAATTGTTGTACAGATTCAATGCAATTCCCATTAAACTACCATTAGCATACCTCACAAATCTAGAGAAAACATTCCTTAAATTCATCTGAAACCAGAAGAGACCCAGAATAGCAAAACCAGTCCTGCACAACAAAGACAAATCAGGTGGAATCACAATCCCTGACCTGAAATTATATGACTAAGCTACTGTCATAAAATCAACATGGTACTGGCTAAAAAACAGATCAGAGGACCAATGGAACAGACTGGAAGAAACACACACAACCACAAACACGCTCAACCACCTAGTCTTTGATAAAGGGGTCAAACAAACTCACTGAAAGAGAGATAGCCTCTTTAATAAATGTTGCTGGAAAAATTGGCTTGCCATCTGCCAAAGACTGAAAATAGACCCAAGTCTATCACTATGCACCAAACTAAAGACAAATGGATCACAGATCTCAATATTAAAACAGAAACACTAAATCTATTGGAAGAGAAATTATGCAAAAACCTTGAAGGCATAGGGGTAGGCATATCTCTCATAGAGAGTTCATGAACAAAAACCAAACTGCACGTGAAGCACTTCAAAGAATCAACAACTGGGATCTCATCCTACTGAAAAGTTTCTGCACATCTAAAGCAATCACCAGCAGAGTAAAAAGAAAACTTGCAAATTGGGAAAAAATTTTACCTGACTGTCCCTTAGACAAAGGGCTTCTATGTAGAACATATAAAGAATTAGAAAACATCAGCTCCCCATATTCAAAGACCCAATCCACAAGTGGGCAGCTGAGATGAACACACACTTCTCAGTTAGAGAAATACAGATGGCAAATAAATACATGAGGAAATGTTCAACATCATTAGTCATTTGAGAAATGCAAATTAAAACAACATTGAGCTTTCATTTCACCCCAGCAAGAATGGCTATCATTAAGAAATCAACCTACTGGGGAGATAGCTCAGTGGCATAAATGCCTGCCTGGCAAGCGCAAGGTCCTGAGTTCAATTCCTGGTACCAAAAAACAAACAAACAAACAACAACAACAACAAAAAAAAAAAAAACCAAAAAAACCAAAGAAATCAACCAATAACAAATGCTGGCAAGGCTGTGGAGAGATAGGAAGTCTTCTCCACTGCTGGTCGGAATGCAACCACTGTTGAAATCAGTGTGGAGATTCCTCAGCAAACTAGGTATAGAGGTCCCATTCAACACAGTTATACACCTTTTGGGGATTTTCCCAGAAGATCTGAAAACATCATATCCCAGTGATATATGTGCACCCTTGTTCATAGCAGCACAATTTGTAATTGGTAAGTTGTGGAAGCAACCCAAATGTCCATCCATTGAGGGATGGATAAAAAAAAAATTGTGGTACTTTTATATAATGGAATATTACTCAGGTATAAAGAAAGATAAACTCAAGGCTTTTACAGTAAATGGTCACAACTAGAGACTCATAATTGAAATAAACCAGACCTTCATGTGTAAGCAAAGTATTGTCTTACTAGTATGAGAACCTGAAAAAATAAATAAAAATTAGGAGGTATGATGGACATTGTGAAATGAAAGGAAAATGCTCAAAAGTAAACAGCAACTGGGGTGAGGGAAAAGAGAAAAGAAAGAAGGGGAAATTCTGTATGTATGTATATACAGAATAGCTAACATAGTTGTACTACTGACCTCTATCACTTTATTGAAAGAATAGTTAATGATTACTTATTTGATCAATCTTGCATGCCTCTCTTGGCTTTCCTGAGAAACCACTTTGAAGATATCAATATGTAATACAACAACCATTATTAATTTCCTACCACTTTGTCTGTAATTCTGTATTGTTTGTATTGTTCTTATGCTATTTTGTAAATGGATGTTTGTTTGTTAAAAAAAAAGAGCAATGGTAGTCCTAGATTACATTAGTGTCTTTCAGATTTATGTTATAATTGGTTGCTTTGCACATAATTTTAATTTTCCAATTCACAGTTCACAGAGTTTAGTTTTTAGAACTGGAAGACAGTAAGATGCCATGCTTTATGTGTTGCCTTGGTTTTCTGTTCAGTATACTTACCAACTAATTCATTGTATGAATGACTTATTGGTGCGTTGTTTAAATAATTATTCCCATGAGGCTATTACCCTCTGAAAAGAAACCTTACCATCCGTAGAAAGTGCTCCCCATCCTGTAACTACAACGCTGTCATTTTCTGAGAGTTTCATTTTCTCTTCAGGAAGACAAATCCTATGAACATACTTTGTAAAAGAAACTTCCTTATCCAGCTGCACAAGGGCGATGTCATTTTGAAATGATGAACTGCTATAATTTTCATGAAGAATGATATTTTGGACTTTTCTTGTCATATACGGTTCATTCACTGAAGTTCCAAAGTTGACAGTCCAGTATTTTGAATGAGTTCTCCTAGAGGATACAATTTAATGTAAAGACATTCAGGCAGCACTGTAAGCATGTAAATTCTTGGGTGTAAAAATTTCTCTGACATGGAGATGTTGTAAATGTTGCAGCACACCTAACAGTGCTAAACTTGCTAGCTCTCTGTAGATGATCCGAAAGAGGGTTACTGTTTCTCTGGACTAAGTCAGCTACATCCAGGTTCTTAGCATGTGACCTGGGCAGGAATTGTATGAGCATCCTCAGCTCCATAAGTGGATGGGGTCCAAATTAGTCTCACTGCTCTACACTCTGGGTTCAGAGAGCCTGTGGCAGGCACTGATGCCTATGAACATAAAAATACTGCAGCCCTTCCCCAGCCAATCACTGCATTATGTTTATGTTCTTATGTTTAGCCAATGCATCCTTTTTTCTAATTTAGATTCCCCGACCAACGTTTCAAGTTTCTCACTGAGACTCTTTCTTGGTTTAAGACGTAACGTCCTATTTGACTATTCTCACTGGTCCCATAGACAGTCTGGTACCTCTTTTTTTTTAAGTTTCAATATCTTCATGTTGTGGCTCCCATTTTCAAAATGTCAGTGACTCCACACACTCAAAACAGTGTCTTTTAAGCTCATTCCTTTAAAATCAATTGAGGATCTACCTCCAGAAATTTGTATTTGAAAAAACTAGTGAATAGTTGTTTAAGAATCTTAAATTCTAAGGTGGCTTATGGTGGCAAGTGATTTTGAAAATCATTTCAGTATGACAAATTTTATGAATTTACTTTGTAAAATATACCTAAGTTTTTTGCCATTTAGAGTTGCTCACCACTGATGTGCTTAAGTTGTCTAAATATGTTTTCTAATGTTCTCTTAATCTTCTGTACAGTAAGGTGTTCTTCATTACCAGAGGAGTACAACTCATGTTGTCCCACCTCCACACCATAAAGGAGGCTTTTCCCCAACCATAAATGCATGCTATTCTTTCACATCCACCATCCTATCAATCAAATATATCTTTCAGATCCAAGTCAAATCCTACATCTTCATACTACACCTTGCCATCTTTCTTCAAATATCTATAGGATTTACCAGGGGCCAGGGATATAGCTCAGCAGCAAAGTGTCTGTCTGGATTTACTATCAGTCCTGTATTTGATATTTACCACACTATACTGTTTTGTACTTTTAATATATGACATTTATGTTTTTAGACTAGATTACAAATCCTTAGATTGGAAGACAAAGAAGCACCTGGTAACTGAAATCAAATGTACCTGAATTTACATTTCAGTTCTGTTACTTAAGAGCTATCTATCAGCCAAGTAAAGAGCATCACATTTTCTAAGTCTTACTTTCCTCATTTTCAGGTTGATTCAATTAAGTGTTGCCCTTCCCCGATGTGGGCAAGCAGGTCTGCACTGGACTCAGGGCCTCCCTCGTCCAGACCCACAATGCCCTTCTCCTGACACAGACAAGTAGGACCAAGCAGGATGCTCCGCCACCACTGCCGTAATGCAAGGACGAGATCATGTGTCAACTCCAGGCTGGCTCTACATTTTGCTTCCTCTTAGCATGGAGCAGCAAATGTGAGGAGTATTCAAACAACCTGATCCTGGGTGAGGACAACTCTTGGGAAGAGAAAGGAGCAACCAAACCCAGTGATGGTTGACATGAGGCCAACAGTCCACTGGAGCCTTTGCCTCCATGGTCTGCATCCCTCAGGGCCCAGAGGACTGATGGCCTCTCCCATCTACCAATGGGAGTAGGACACTCCTTGGCTTGGGTGGCAACCACAGTCTAGGGTGATCAGAGGCCTCCAGTGCAGGGTAGGGGGCATCTCAAAAACTGCAGGCCCTAAAGCTAGCAGAAAAAATTGTGACTGGATTCCAAGACTGCAGATCTTTGAAAGAAATCACTCATTCAAAAACACAGGAATTTTTTCTTTGACTCACACCTTTTTTCTATTTTTTTATAATTTTTCTCTTTCCTTCATCAGTTTTTTGGGAATTGAGGGTTTTTTTCCTTTCTTTTTTTCCTTTCTTTTTTTTCCTTTCTTTTTTCAATTTCTTTTTGCTCTTCCTCTTTCAATTTTTTCTTCTTCCTTTCAACTTCTTTTAGTTTCATGAATTTTGCTCTCTTTTTTCTTCTTTTTCTTGTTTGTTTATTCCTATGACTGATCTCTAGCACTATTTGCTTTTACTTCTCAGTAAGACCCCCATCTCACTTTTATCTCCATTTTTTATATAACATTGATTAATTTCTCAAATTTTGCTTTATATCATTCTCTAGTTCCCCATTCATCTGGCTTTACTAGTGTAACTGCTAAGCTTTAAGAACCCCTACATAGCTAGTTAGCATTATCCAATTCATGTAGAATACTGTTGTAGGGTTAATAGAGGTAAAATTGTTTTGTTTAGTAGATGTTTACTTTAGGTCAACAGTAGGCCAATATTTGGTTTACTTTAGTGTTTATACATACTACAACTCATAATATAATTATAAATCTCTTTTCCTTGGGAAAGTGTGGTCCTTAGGGTTTATTAAAAGTCAGTTTGTATTTGGAGTTATTTTCGGTGATGACTTTATTTACTATAGCCAAGGTGACAGAAGTATTGTTATTAGTTGGTTCTCTTGGGATGCCAATATCTGGTTGCCTTGAAAGTCATTAACAATGTTGTGGTCCATTCTTGAGTACTGCGTCTAATACGCTGCAGCTTCCATCCCAAATAAACAGAGGTGGCTGAATCCTAAATCACAGGTGAAGGCCAATGGTTAGTAATTTCCAGAGGACACTTGATTAGTACATGGTAACTACAAATTTCTCCACGATAGGGACAACTTTCCACTGCAATTATCTGCCAAGCCTCAACACAAAAATAAACAAAAAACAGAAGCATGAGAAAGCAAGTCCACAAAATACCTTCAAAGTCTCCCAGATCCCTAAACCTGATCAAAGGGATATCAAAGAGGAGGGAACCACAAGACCAACACCCACGTTATTAGGAATGAGATCAGAGGAGATAACAGGACAGATCAACAAGGCATTTGACAGCTCACAGACGATACAAGTTATAAGATATTGGGCCAAGTAAATAAAATCATCAGTGAGTCTAGAAAAGACATGAATAAAAAATAAAATAAAAGAGTTAAACAACAGCATGCAAGACATGCAAGACCAGCATAGTAAAGAATAAGAGCTCACAAAATGTCTCCAAACAGAAATTCAGGAGATTAAAATTCTATCAAAAGTATGGAAGGCAGAGAGAATCAGTGTCAGAATAAGACAGGGCTGTTTTTTTGGTAACCAATTAATGAGATACCTTCAACACAATAAGAGACCATAAAAAATGGATCAAATCATTCCTAGCTGATGAAAAGAACACTAATCTAAGATTAACTGGAATAGTAATTAGTTAAAAATTAGAAGACAGCACAAATGGCATAAAAAATCCTGTTTACTGAGATAATAGCAGAAAACATTCCAAGTAAGGGTAAAGGACTTAATGTACAAATAAATGAAACATACAAAATCCCAAATAGCCATGTTCAGGAAGGAACTTCTCTGCCATAGGTCATAGTCAAAATCCCAGAACTCCACCATAAGAACAGAATCACAAAAGCAGTATGAAATAAGCAATAAATCACTTGTACAGTTAAGCCCATTAGAATTGTAGCAGACTTTTAATACAAACCAAAGGCCATGAGAGCTTGAGTGGAAGTGTTTCAAGCCCACAAGGAAATAATTTTCAATCCAGACTGATATATCCTGCAATACTATCTTTCAAATTTTATGGAGAAATCAAATACTTTCATGGTAAAGAGCACCTAAAGAAATTCATGACCACAAAACTAGTACTCCAAAAAATTCTGAAGGATATTCTAGAGAGAATGAAGCTAACAACAATAAAAGGTCTAATGTCATGAATACATCACATAAAGTGAACAGTTAAAATAAATGGAAAAGAAACAAAATTCAACAGTGTTCTGTATATATAAAACACATTTAACCCCAAAAGAAACGAATAGACTAAGAATCAAAGGATGGTAAACAATATTCCATGCAATGGGAACCAGAAACAAGCAGGAGTAGCTATTCTATATTCAGACAAAGTAGATATCAAGTCAAACTGATTAAAAGAGGCAAAAAAGATCACTACATACTGGTGAAGGGAACACTCCAAAGGAAGAGATAACAATTATTAACATATAGGTGCAAAAATAGTGCATTCAACTTTATAAAACAAGTAAAAGATATGTTGAACATAAAAGATCAGATAAACACAATTATAGTGGGGGACATCAGTACCCCACTATAACAAATAGACAGTGGTGGTGCCTCCCTGACCAGCGTGCAAGGCAGGCAGAACCCTGGGCACATCCTCTGGGGCCTTGATGGCTACTGGCCACACCCATAGTGTGTCAGGGGGTTGCTGGGCTGAACACCAGACACCTTTAGGAACCCTGGTGAGCCATTCTGGTGCCACCCTCACTAGTGTGTAAGACACATGAAGCCCTGGGCAACTTCTGGAGCCTTGGTGGTCACTGCCAGAACAACTC
>NW_004955447.1:4671586-4676621 GCF_000276665.1 Chinchilla lanigera | reverse complement strand
AAATCAATCAGAATTATAGCCTTATTAATAGAAATAATATTTTGGTTTTCTTTCTTTTTCTCTTGTCTTCTATTTCTTAAGTAGGTAAATAATTTTATTTTTTCATAAAATAAAAAATTCAAAATCAGCAAATAAATGAAGATGTTTTAGGTACAATTATATATTGAGGAAGATATTTGTATTTTGATATATGAAAAAAGACCCAAACTACCCCCTGCCATTAATCAAGAGAGAAAGATCATGAAGTGATAGATAAGGTGATCCTGAGTTGACACTGTACTCCACTGCAGTTACTTTTCCTTCAGAGTCCAGTCTTGGAGGTGATCCAATTGCGATAAGAAGTCACTCGTGTATACACACCTGGCTTGTTCTTTTTAGCACATCCTTGGCCCCAGCTTACTATTCCAACAAGGTGCCAGATATTTCTGGAGTCAGGATAAGCAAGTGGTCCACCAGAGTCATTCTAGGAAAAGAAAGAAAGCTTATTTCTTGTCTCATTGAAAAAATTCCTTTTACCTCTCCCTGCAGTTACCAGTACTCCTTGGATACTGAAATCAGTTCACTGTGTTTGGGCTTAGAATTCTGGAACTCTTGGGTTTGTGTAAAACTCAGGGAAGCTACAAACCATGAAATATTATGTACAGTTAACAAATGTGGGATTGGGTACACCAGAACTTGGTTTAGATAGAGTCTAGCCTCAAATAAAGAGAAGGTGATTTGGTTTCTGTGAGCGTTGCACTACATTTAAGTGTCTGTGAGTAAGCCTCTAGGGTTGTTGACATCACCACGCCCCCCCCAACCAAATCTCCAGAGCAGGAGGAGTCAATGTTGTAGGTCCACAGATTGCTCTTTTTTTCTGATTTCTTTAGAAAATGAGGCCAAATTCACTTTATAATTTGCACTAAAATGTATGAAGTTAGGAATTGCATTCACTACTTTATTCCCAGCATCTAGGCAGGAGTTTGATACACAAATGGGGTCAGAAACAGAATAAGGAACTGCTATGTGAAAATTAACAAACAAAATATTTTATTTTGATAAACTTAATTCCACTTAATTGCCATTTGGGGGGAAATGATAGGGTTTTGTAGCTAGATGTACCTTACAGGCATCAGCTTCTCCCAACATGTGTCCAGCACACAGCATTTCATCACTCACCAAACCAGATAAAGCATATGGGGCATTGCAAATTTTGTTATCAATAATCTTCAAAAAAGCTTGTTGAAGTACCTCTGGGAGGGTACCTAAAGATAATAAATATTTATTATAGGGATTGTAGCCTCATTGGGATAAAGAACACTTATTTCATAAAGCAGATTCTTTTCATTCACCAAGAGCTATAGTACTTGCCCTCCATGCACCTGGTGAAGACAGGAGATCCTCATTCAGAAGGCCCACTAACTGCTAACACTGGGGTTTGCATTTGGGCCCTCCCTGCACGTGCCCTGTACCACCTGAGGTACTAGAGCAGGTGGTCCATGATCTGCAGGCACCATGGTTTGAGTCTAGGCTTTAAATGTACCCTGACCTCCTGGAGGTCACAGACACAGGTGGTCTGTGATCACCACCAGTACAGCCTACATGTGGCTCTTGTGTGCACCCTGAGCTGCCTGGAGACATGGAATCAGGTGGTCCACAAAGTGTTGACCCTCCAGTTCGTGTCTGGGTTCTGCCTGTGCCCTGAACTGTCTGGGGACACAGGACCATGGGTCCATGATTGCGCCACCAGTGCAACCCACTTCTGGGTCATACATGTGCCCTGAGCTGTGAGGGGACACTGGATCAGACAGTCTTCCAGCAGCTGATATCACAGTTCACATCTGAGACATGGGAGAACTAGGTACACTTCACCAACTTCTGGAAGATCCCAGACTAAGCAGCACATCTCAGTGTACTCTGAAGGGCAGGCACCTGATCACCAGGAAAACTAGGGACACTAGTGACATTTACCAAGCTGCCAGGGAAGAGGGAGACTGAGTGTTTTGCCTACAGTGTCAAACATGACAAGACTAAGTACTAAAACACAATCTCAGAACTCCACTCCACTCAGAAGAGTCCAGGAGATATTGACATAGGAGAACTTAGTAAGCACACACCTAAAATTGCTGAAATGATTGCAATGGAAGTAAAGAAACAACTCCATGAGATCATAGGAGACATCAGATCAGAAATAATCTCTCAGGCAAAAAATGAAATGGTAATAACAATGAAAGAATTGCTCAGCACATCTAAAAAAAGAAATATACAAAAAAGTAAATGAACATAGGTAACTGATGGAAACGTTAATTGAACAATATAGGAAAGAACTAGAACACGTGAAACAGATTCAAAGAGACATCCAGAAAATCAAAGCTTCCATTAAAAGCTGGCAAAGCCACTTGAATGAAGAAGAAGATAGAATTTCACATCTTGAAGACAGCATGGCAGCTAGCGATCCTGAAAGAAAGGATCTCTTAAAATCAAGGAACCAGAAAAAATCAGTTCAACAGCTGCAAGATGAGGCAAGAATGAATAATGTACAACTAATAGGAGTCAAGGAAGCAACAGGAGGCAACACAAACGACATAAAAGGAATACTTGCAGAAATAATAGCAGAAAGTTACCCAAGCATGGAAACAGAGTCTGATATACAAGTAAATGAGGCATATAGAATTCTAACTAGTAATAACCAAAATAAAACTACACCAGACATATAATAAGTAAGACCCTAGATCTGCAGCAAAAGAACAGAATATTAAAAGCTGCTAGAGAAAAGAAACAGATCACCTATAAAGGAAAGCCCATTGGAATCATGGCAGACTTCTCAATACTAACCATCCAATTGAGAAGAGCTTGGAGCAAAGTATTACAGGTCCTGAGATGAAACAGCTTCCAACCAAGACTGATGTATCCTGCCAAACTATCCTTCAAATTCAATGGAGAAATAAAATATTTCCATGACAAAGAACAACTGAAGAACATCAGAAGTGCCAAACCAACCCTAGAAAGAGTACTGAAAGATATTCTAGACAGAGAAAAAAATGACCAAAATTTCAAGAACAATAGAAAGGAACCCTCAAGCAGAACAAGCAATAAAACAGGTAGAAAAAGTAGGAAACTAACAGCAAGTAAACAACAGGACAATGATAAGCCAATACATATCAGTCATAACCATTAATGTAAATGGTCTCAATTCACCAGTCAAAAGAAACAGACTGGCAAATTGGACTAAGAAACAAAATCCAACAATATGCTGTGTACAGAAAACACATTTTACTCAAAAGGAAATTCATAGACTGAAAGTCAAAGGATGGAAAACAATCTTCCATGCAACAGGAACCCAGAGAAAATCAGGTGTAGCTATTGTTTCCAGACAATGTAAACTTCAAAATGACAACGATCAAAAGAGATAAAGAAGGTCACTACATACTTGTTAGGGGAAAACTGCAAGAGGATGAGATAACAATTATAAACATGTATGCACCAAATATCAGAGGACCAAACTATATAAGACAAATCTTAACAGACATGAAAACCCATTTAATTAACAACACTATTGTAATAGGGACTTCAACACCCCTTTGACACAAAGAAAAAGGTCAACTGGACAAAAAAAATCAGCAAAGAAATAACAGATCTGAACTAAATCTGCAAACAAATGGACTTAGTAGATGTATACAGAGTGTTCCACCCCACAACATCAGAATACATATTTTTCTCAGATGCACATGGGACTGTCTCAAAAATAGACCACATTCTAGCCCATAGAGCATAGCTACCAAAATGCAAAAGAATTGAAATTATCCCATGCATATTATCTGACCACAGTGCAATGAAACTAGAAATTAATGATGAAAGGAACTCCAAAAACTCTATAAACACTTGGAAATTAAATAACAATCTCCTGAACAACCAATGGGTCACAGAAGAAATTAAAGAAGAAATTTAAAAATACCTACAAATGAATGAAAATGTAGATACAACTGACCAGAATCTGTCAGATGTAATGAAAACCGTCCTCAGAGGGAAATTTATAGTGCTGAACTCATAATAAGGAAAACAGAAAGAGAAAAATTGAGTAACATAATGCTGCACCTCAAACTTTTAGAAAAATAAGAAGTCAACCCAAAGCCAAAATAAGGGAGGAGATTATAAAGATCAGGGCAGAAATTAGTGCAATTGAAATGAAGAAAACTCTACAAAAAAATAAATGAAGCAAACAATTGGTTCCTTGAAAGAATAAATAAAATTGATAAGCCCCTAGCCAATCTTATCAAGAAAAGGAAAGAACACAGATTCATGCAGTAAGGAATGAAAAGGATGAAATTACTACAGATCCTACAGAAATTCAGAAGATAATTAATACCTACTTTGAAAATCTTTACTCCCATAGGATAGAAAACTCAGAAGAAATGGACAGATGCCTAGATATGTATGAATTACCAAGGTTGAATCAAGAAGAGATAAAAATCCTGAACAACCCAATATCAGTTAATCAGATTGAAAACATGATTAAAAATTACTGACAAAAAAAAAAGCCCAGGCCCTGATGGATTTACAGCAGAATCTCACAAGAAATTCAGAGAAGATTTAATACCAGCACTCCTCAAACTCTTCAATGAAATTGAAAAGGAAGCAATTCTCCCTAACTCATTTCTGGAAGCAAGTATTAGACTGATACCAAAACCAGAGAAAGACCCAACCAAGAAAGAGAACTACAGACCAATCTCCCTAATGAATATAGATGCAAAGATACTCAATGAAATATTAGCAAATAGAATGCAGCAAATCATTAAGAAAATCATACACCATGACCAAATTGGATTCATTCCAGGAATGAAGGGATGGTTCAATATTCACAACTCAATTAATGTTACACACCATATCAAAAGTGCCAAAGACAAAAAACCACATGATCATCTGAATAGATGCAGAAAAAGCTTTCAACAATGTCCTACATGCATTCATGATAGAAACCCTACAGAAAATAGGAATAGATGGTCTTTACCTCAATCTGATCAAAGCCATCTATGACAAACCAACAGCCAACATCATG
>NW_004955447.1:4656000-4657192 GCF_000276665.1 Chinchilla lanigera | reverse complement strand
AAGGGAGGAAAAGATGCTTGCTCTCCCCACCCTTCTGCTCTTGCTGCTTTTGCTGTCTTCTGCTGCCTTGAACTGTTGCCCCTCACCATGCCACCCTGCCTTGGAGCAGCTGATTATGGACTGAAACTTCCACAAACTATGAGCTAAATAAACCTTTCCTTTCTTAATTTTGGGTGTTGGGTATTTTGTCTCAGATTATGGACTGAAACTTCCACAAACTATGAGCTAAATAAACCTTTCCTTTCTTAATTTTGGGTGTTGGGTATTTTGTCTCAGCAACAAGAGAAAAGTAACCAAGACAGGAGTAGACGCAGTGATATGAGTAAAAAATTTAAGGCCAGGTCCAAGTAGCTATTTGGTC
The DNA here is from genome assembly GCF_000276665.1 of Chinchilla lanigera. Lineage (NCBI taxonomy): Eukaryota > Metazoa > Chordata > Mammalia > Rodentia > Chinchillidae > Chinchilla > Chinchilla lanigera. The sequence continues at coordinate 4,656,831 of NW_004955447.1, read as the reverse complement.
AGTGTTAATTACTTCTGTTCAATTTCCCCTCCTTCCCCAATTTAAATTCTTTCCTTGTCCCTCAATTATTCAGATAACAACCAATTTTGTGTGACTGCAAGTGTCACATCATCTTAGTGATCTTTCACACATTTAGGTTAATCCTTACAGATTACTCAAAATACACCTGCACCCAGCATCCTACATTTAGTCCAAACTTTTAAACTTACCGAACAAAGCAGTGAGCTGCAGATAAGAGCCACCTGCTGCTAATCAGGGAGGCCCCACAGTTGTGTCGGCCTTTCCATTGTAGGCTGGCCTGCCATGGCCATGCCCCTTCTGGGGCATTTTCCCCATTCACAATCCGGTTGCCAGCTGTGATACTGTTGACCAATTGTCTCCCACAGCCTAGAAAAAGAGTTTACAAGAGAAAGTATCTTTGATTATGCTTTATGAGAAACATTACCTTAACCATTACTTGAATCCCATCAGCTGTAATTCAGTTTATCTTGATAGATTCTTTTGCTTTCCTGTTTTCACAGTGCCCCATTCTTCTTGCTCGAAACACTTACTCTCTTTTCCATTCTCAAGCATCTTTTCTGCTACCTTTTCTTGCTCCTGTTTGTTAAAATTTAAAAATTCTCCTTCTCCCCAGTAGATTACTAAGTTCTTGAAAGTTCAGACTGCTTCATGAAGGGCCACATGTTACTAAAATATGAAATACCATTAGCGGACACTATGTGGACACTCAATACTCTGTATATATCTAATTCATTGAGTTAATGACTATATCTTATCAGCAATATAATACTCCAAAGAGAATTAATTTTTAATGCATAGAAATGTTTTTAT
>NW_004955447.1:4645529-4655432 GCF_000276665.1 Chinchilla lanigera | reverse complement strand
GCCAGAGATTGGGGCCTGATATTTGGGGAATGATTCCCACCAGAGCTCATCAACATACATAAATCTGCCTCCAAATCCTGGGTGTCATTTTGGTGTTTCTGTTTGCCATTGCATCTGGTATACCAGCTGGGAAGTGTGACCACAATGAACGCTTTGCTCACTGTCCTGGCCCTCACAGATGGAGCAAGGACTTCTCCAGGTCCTTATGGGAAGACACACCCTGGAGATTTCTTGAGTACCCTCAGAGGTCTGGAGGAGGATTCTTGGCTCCCTGTTCAATTAGCTCACATCGGACCCCAAACGGAGGAGGACACGGTCTGTGTGTCTATCTGTCTGTCCACCTGCCTGATTCCTGTAAGACCCCCAGGGGTACCCTAGTTATTTAATCTCTCAGTCCTGCTCAGTTTGAACAGAAGAGTCCGATTAACTCCTGTTGGTTAAGGTCACCCTCAAGGGAAGAGAGGTTAGAATATTCAACCTCTGAATGCCTGCTGAATGATTGTGTGAGAGGAATGGACAGTGTCAGCAATAGGATGCTCCATCCGTGCACCAGACTGGGAAGTATTGGTGGAGGTGGCGGATTTGGCCCTTACCTGCAGTTTTGTGGCAATTGACATGCAGCTTAATGGAGGCCTTGCACCCTCCTTAGCTGAGTCATACCTGTTCTTGCAAGGGATGTAGCCAGGCAGGCTTCTGAATAGTCTCTGTCTGAGGGGAACCCACCCTTTGTCTGTTGTGCCATCATTCAAGTGTACACAACATATACTGTAGGGGGATAGAACGGGAACTAATTAGTTAGAGCTCACAGTCCCTGACTGCAGGAAAAGAGGTTTTTTCTGGAGTTAAAAATGAAACCAAACCACTCCCTATATCTCAAAGAAAAAAAAAACGAAAAAGAGGCCCATTTTTCCCGAGAATTCCACCTTGGCATCCTCGTCAGCTGCTGCAGTTGCTGCCAACACCTACAACTTCACTCCTTGCTCCCAACTCAGCTCCATCCAGCCAACTGAACTGGTTGGGGCTGGCCATTGTCTGTATTTGGCCGCAGAGGGCCTCCCAGAGCCTTCTGCTTGCACACCTATCCTTGTCAGATAAGATCATATAACAGCAGCCTGAGATGACTGACAACAATTCCTTCTGAGTTCCACATTTTGACTGAGGAAAAATTGGACTGTCAGCCCTAACAAATGAATTGCATCCTGTTGGGCCTGGATAGGTAGGACAGACTGAGCTCTGTCAAACTGGGCCCTCAAGAGCCCATGGTCATTGCAAAAGTTTGGGGCAAACCTGTGACTTTCTTGGTAGAGAATGGAACAGAACTCTGCCTTCAAAAGTTCCCTCTGTCAAAAAGTTACCATCACTGGGGCATCTGAGACTCTTGCTTCTCATCCCCTCTGCCAGGCACAAACTGTTTAACCATGCACTTCCAATTTGACTGTTTCCTGGAATAAGGACGATGCCTGCATCATTCTGAGAGAGATAACTGCAATCCTGAGGTTCTGAAACTCTCCTCCCAGAGGTGTAAACTAAAGATTAGCCTCTGGGCATGGCCATCAACCATGCTGCTTCATGTTGAACCTGCTGCTGTCAGATGTCACAGGAAACATTAACAGGTATCCAGCCACACATCATCCGGATAAGCTGTTGAAGATCTCCGTGCCATCAACAGTGCAATCATCATCTCACATTCTGCAGTTCCCAAGCCATGACTCTTTCTGGGCTGTTACTCAATTGCCACAAGAGGTTGGGAACTCTCTCACCATTTTCAGGCCGGCTCTGAAAACAGATTTGGCTTCTCTGACACAGCCTGTTTCTCTGTCCCTTCCAGCTCCACAATTCTGTCACTGTAAATTCTATCCTGGGGAAACCCCCATTTACATCAAACAGTGTCCCCTGCCACAAGAGACTTGGCTAGAAATTCAACCACACATCCAGAGGTATCAAAACTGCAAGGTGTTTAGAGACTGTCAAACTACTGAAATACCCCTCTCCTGCCTGTAAAGTCAATTCAAGATCTCTAAACTGCCAGTGCCACCTTGATTGCCCTCTGTGTACATTGCCTCAGTCTTCTGCCATCCACAGCCTGCTGGTACACTGTCTGGACCTAAAGAATGTCTTCTTCAGCCTTTGGTTGGCTCCTGTCAGCCAGCCTCTCTTCACAGAAACCCCAGTTCTGGACTGAAAAGCCAACTGACCTGATCTCAACCCCCAGAGGTTCAAAAGCTTGTTTCCTCTTCACTGCATTTCTGATTGATGACACCCAAGCTGCCTGCTGAAAGACACAAAAGCGCTGCTACGATATCTGGCAGAAACTGGTTATAAGAAAGAAACTACACAAGTTTCATGGAGTTGCTGGCTTCTACAAAATCTGGATCCTTGAGTTCACAAAAACAATGATGTTTGCTCAAACTCTCAGCCCCTGGAAATGGCCAGTGGAATACCTGTGCAAATACTTGGATTTGGTTGCTGAGGGCTACTCCCCGCCACCTTTCCCTCTGAGTTGTAACAGCCACTGTCCTTCTGATCAAGAAAGCTGATAAGCTCACCTTAGGCTGAGACTTAACCGTCCAGATACTACATGCTGTACTGAGTTGAACAGTTCTAAAAAATGGACTCCCTGAGAGATGCTGAGTACACTCCATTTACGGATGGAAGTAGCTCTGTCAGAAATGAAGTCCAAAAGGCTAGATATGCTATAGTCACCTCTGACAAAACTATTTTGGCCAAAACTGTCCTTCAGGGATGATCTGCACAACAAACTCTTTCTTGCTATTGTTTGGAAACCTGCCACCAATGATGCAAAATAATCTGGTCCAGAAACCTAAGCCCTCTCAGGGGATTCAAATGGCTGAAACATCAACTCCAGCCAGAAACACTTTCCCTGGTATCCCTAGAAGTTCAGAGCCAGACCTGCACCCACTGTTCTGCAAGCTCAAGTCACAGCGCTGGCACCCGCCCCCCTGCAGCCAGCGCAGGCTTCAGCATCTGTGTCACTGACTCATGCACTGTAGTGGACTCTTCCTATTTAAAGATATACAGATTACACAGAAATAGAACATAACTTTACAGAAACAGTTTGTAACCAGTTAAAAGACCAGCTATGTCTGTAGATATTCCTGCACATACATATAACCCAGGTACATATTAACTACCTCTACAAGTTTCATAAGTCCAGCCTGAGATCTACTGGAAAATTTACCTAGACAGCTCCTCCAAGCCTCATTCTAAAGAGACAATGCACTCAAAGCCCTGTTCTGGTCACACTGGATGCTGACCAGTCCATGCATGGCTAAAGCCTGAGGACATCATTCACAGGATTGCTCCATACCTATTCCCCTTGATTTTTGTATTTTCAGGCTGCTTACCCCAGTCCTTGCTTCCCTGACCCCTGCTAGCTGTGGTTTTTGTTAATTGAGCTGGATTCTTTCCTACCTGCTACCTGGTAGCTGTTTCTTGCATTAATATGTATTGACAACTGCACTAAGAGAATACAATAATCAATGAAATACTTGGCCAAGATTTGATGAGTGTCTAAGACACATTGGACACTCTTATAGGTCAGATTAACTCCCTTATTATCTTACCAGAATAATGTGATAGAACTGACAGGCCTAAATTATGTTTCTTCCTAAAAAGCAACTTAGGGAAAAATTCTGTAATAAGACAATATTGGGGACCTAACCAAGGTCCTTGGTTAGGACCACTGACAACACTAATGTTACTGCTTCTTATTGGGCCTTGACTCAGAAGATCAAATGTAATATGCCCAGCAAAGATTTGCCAGGGAAACTAAAAGAGGGCAGAAGTGTATCAGAAAATGCCCCCTCAGCCAGAATACTTCAGTTTGTTAGTTGCCCAGGTAATAGTTCCTGTTGTAGTTCTGGTTGCTCCTGTCTCTTAGAAGTGTCTGGTCACTGTGATGCATAGCTGATCACTATGATGTACATTTTATAAACCAATCCCCAATTGATGAGACATTCAGCTCTCTGACTCCTGCTTGGTTATCTCAGATAAGCCCTGGACCACCAGAGACTGGGACCTGATATCCTGGGAATGATTCCAATCAGTGCCTATCAACATACATAAATCTGCCTTCATGTCCTGGGTGTTGTTTCAGTGTTTCTGCTTGCTGTTGCATATCCAGTAATTTGAAAGAGTACTATCGTGAGGTACTACAAGGTCCTTTTCAGAGAAAACATGTGGAAACACTTGTAAATATATTAAATGTAAAATAAATCTTTAAACTTACAGTTGTTGAGAAGCATTTCAAAGTTAGCCTTGCTGATTTCTGAAAGTATAAACAACCCACATATTAATAAGATATCATCAAAGCATTAATTCTAATCTAAGGACATAAATACTAATATCTGTAACCCAATTATGCACAATATTAGCCACGCCTACCATACATGTGTTCTATTGCCCACCTCCTTAACGCTTCCTTGTTATATTTTTACCTTACTCTACATCTTTGCCAACTGGTACAGAAAGAGTGGAGATAATGAAAACACAAAGCTCTCAGATTTATGATAGTTGCATTAAAATATTCAGTAAGGTAAAAGGGTGATATTCTTATGAATCTTTGTATTTCTGTCCCAGCGATAATACTCTTTATTCTCTATAAGTGGGAAAAATATCCTTGAAAATTCCTAAAACTCTTAGTTCATGTCTTTTGAATATTTTAGTTAAATGGTCAAGAAATCTAAGTAATTGGGAAAAATTATTAATAAGCAAAGTACCTGAAAGTTTAATGGAAGTGGGAGTTGCACCCCAGGATGCCCTGTTATCTGTCAACATCTGATGCAGGACAGCTTTGATTCTCTTCCTTAGGCTACCCCTCTTCGCTGGAGGAAACTTGAACCCGAGAAGTAACTGTACCCTTGACCCACTCTGATCAGGCCTAGGAACAAAAGAAATGTTCAGACGTGTTGCTTGTTGATTTTCTGTTCACTTTGGATTTCCTACAAACCATATTAAGGAATAAAATGCAGATATTTCCAGTACAATTAAAGTGCAAGAGTTCCTAGAAATCTTCTGAGTTCAGAGGTACTGTCATCAGAAAAGATGGGGAATCCATACTAAAGATCAGAATATTTCTTTTTTAGATTTTTAATTGTATATTTTTACTAATGTATATTTGTAGCACATAATGATTACAGTCTCTGTGAAGAATTTACACATGCACATAACACACCTTAGTTCTTTTGTTCTCCTCTCCTCCCATACTTCACTATTCCTTCCAACTCTTGAACCCAATTGAAAAAGCTCTATTTCCATTTTTTCAGCTCACTTTTTAAAAAATCCCTTTTATTCCTTGCATCCCTCATCTCTTATTCCCCTTTCCATTTGAAAAAGATCTCTCTACTTCCTATTATCTTTGTTTTACTTCTTTATTTACATTTTAGATTTCTTAGGTAAGAGAAACCAGGAAATACTTAACACTTGTGTGTCTGATCTATTTCACTTAACATGATCATCTCAAAGAGCATCCATTTTCCTACAAATGACTCCAGTGTATATTTCTTTATGGCAGATTACTACTCCATTGTGTACAAATACATGTACTTTATCCATTCATCTACTGATGGATATATAGGCTGTTTCTGAGAATATTTCAAACACATAAATGAATACTGGCCAATAAATTACTGGTATGAAATTTTATTACAGTACAATAGAAACTATTGTTTTCATATGATAATTCTATGAGATTATTGATAAGAAAGTCAAGGACAGAATTCAACTTCTAGCACCTATTCAACAGCCAGTACTAAACTTCTTTCTGTAACTTCTTACACAGATCTAGTCTGCTCTAATAGACTTATATAATGAGAAGGCTCAGAAAGAGAACTCAGAAGCATGAAGACAAGGTTGGTTAATCTATATATTCAGTAACATTTTTATTAATTAGAAAGGGAGATGAATTCATTTTGGAAGGCTTTCAAATCAAAACCCATATTAATCACAATTATTTAAAATGTACAATTCTATTTATCAAATAATTGTGATCAACGGGAGGGTCTTTGAAGAGTTTTATTTATCTGTAAGCAATTAAGTAGCTTGGTTGGTTGGTCAACTGGACTTATTTTTTATTGGGAATTCAGAATTCTGGCAAGATTCAATTACTAAATTATAATGCTAGCACATTTTATCATGTTTTCTCCATATACCATACTCTTCTCCCTGAATGCCTTCCTACCAGCACTATCCCTGACCTAGAACTTTTCAAAGGCACATTTGGGAAAATGCTATCTAAAGATATGCATTTTATTCTATACCCATCACAGGGATAGTAATTGCTAAACAGATCAATAGGATTATTTTAGGGACATTGTGGATAAATGAGTATGAATGGGTATGAAAATGTACCCAGTAATGGGAAGCAAAACAATAAAGTTGGACTACTTGTTTTTTGAAGGGCAAAATTGTATTTCATCATGGGAGTCAGCTAGGGCTGATCACCCTAATAACCTCACCATTCTCTTACAATTATAGAGGCAATTATAGATTTGTACATAACAGTTCTTGCCTTGGACAGATATTTGCTAAATACAGTGATAATTAGTTTGTAAAATTCCCTTTCTTTTCTATTTCTTTTGTTCTTTCTTTTTCCTTCCTACCTCCTTCCTTCTTTTCTCCTTCCTTACCTCCTTCCCTTCCTTTCTTGCTTTGTTCTTTCTTTCCTTCCAACCTTTACCTATTTATCTCTCTCTGTTTCCTTCTCTCTATCTTTATGTTTGTCTGTTTTACATTGTTTTTATCTATAATCAGAGCATATGTACTTACACATATTTGAGGACCTGAGAGTTGACATACTCTTTATATACACTAGAGTTTTGAAATGAATGTAACATCTGTTGAAAGAGAGGGAAAAAGAGCAATCATGTACATTTCAATTAACTGAATAATAAAACTTGTAAAATATATTTCTGATTTACCTTGGTTTCAATATCTTTGCTCAGATATGTGCTGGCTTCTGAAGCAGCATTTTCACAACTATCATTGTATGTGACTCCAGAAATATAAAAATCACCTTGATAGTAGTGCATCTTTTCTGTGAAATAAAGAAACACTTGAAGAATTTTAAAAAAGGAAGTGGCCACAAGTCCATCCACATGTTTGTCTCTAAATTGGCATTTAACACAGATTTTAAAATAATCTCAAAGAAAAAAAAAAATAATCTCAAAGAAAAATAAGTATAGAAGGAAACAGATACCCACTTGACAGCTATCCAGCATTCATTTACTGACTTCTCCTTACCTTCAAGTGATAATAAAATCCAGACACAGGAGCTGATCAAAAACTATGCTGTGTGTTTAAATTTTAAAAAAAATTAAAGTAAAAGACATACTGCCATAAATCCTCCTAAAAACACTCCACTTCAATTCAAACACACTTATGCCATCATTCTTGCCATTTGCTCAAGCATATCTGGAAGTCCTCTTTCCTGAGTGTCTTTACAAGGTGTGATAATAAATATGATACACGCTGCTACTGAGTGTCATCAAAGAGAAAGGCAGGCTCTTAAAAATATTAGATGTATCTTTGTCCACCTTATTGACCAGATCTGGATCTGTGGAACTTCTGGTTCTTCCCCAAAGTTGATATGATCGTGAAAGGTAAATATTTGAACTGATTCAGAACATTGAGCCAGCCACCACAACACAATCAAAGATGTTTGTAAATAATCACATCCCCCAACCCAGAGACTAAGTTCAGACAATACCCTGTTTACTCCCTCATTCTTTCTCTTCTGCCTTCTCCTTTAGTCTCCCAAAGTGTGTGTCATCATCGTTTCCGCCCTCCTTGCTTGTACTTTCTTTTCAGCTACCTTTGTTTTATCCACTATCCTTAAATCTCCCTACCACAGGGTAAAACCCACCACACCACGGTGAAATACTCTGAACATAAGCTCTCAATTTACAAGTGGTTCTGTTATATAATAGTATATTTTGCTCCTATGTTTGAAGGTACAAAATTAATACCTACCACAGTTTGTCAGTTTCCAAACTGCCTGATGCTATTAGTATTGCTAATTATACTACTTTAGCTAGTATGTCATATCTGTTGTAATCAGTAGTTCTTCCTTCTGTAACAATGTTGGGAAGCTCTGGGATAATAACCTCATCACAGCTCAGCACAAAAGAACTGAGGACTGAACCAAATAGATACCAACATTTCACTTTTAATTAACTAGGAAGGTAGGATCTTGGAACAGATACAAGGCAATAACCTCCTATAAACAGAAGTCATCCTTGAGGAACAGGCTTTTCCTAGAGAGGATTTCATACTAATGATATAGCTACCTATTATGAAACCTTACAAGGATCAACATAGAAAAAAATTTGGGGGATAGAAAATGACAAGAAGTAGAAGCAATATTCAATCTCAGATCTCCAGCCCACCCAGAACAAATTCAGGAGAAAGCAAGATAGAGGAAAATGGAAGGCACACCTGAAATTTCTGAAATGATAGCAACCAAAGTAAAGAAACAAATCCCTGAGGCTATAGAGGAAATCAGACCAGAAATAATCTCTCAAGTAAAAGAAAATAAATGTCAACATTTATGAAGGAATTTCTCAGCAAATCTAGAATAGAGATAGGTAAGAAAAAAAGTGAAGGTAGAAAGAGGATGGAAACTGTGAATGATCAATATAAAAAAAATAGAATGCATGAAACAGATTCAAACAAATAGCCAGGAAATTAAAAATTCCAATGAAAACTGGCAAGACTCCTTGAAAGATATTGAAGACAGGATTCAGACCTTGAAGAGAGGATCATAGCTCATAATCACAAAAGGAAAGATCTCTTAAAAATAACAAGAAATCAAGAAATAGCAATTCAACAGCTGCAAGACCATACAAAGAAAAATAATATAAGACTAAGAAGAGTCAATAAAAAAGCAGAAGTCAACACAAATGACATAAAAATGCTATTTGCAAAAAATTAGCGGAAAAATTTTCAAACATCAGAACAGAATCTGACATACAATAAGTGATGCATACAAAACTCCAATTAAATATGATGAAAATAAGTCCATATCATCATAAAATAATCAGAATCTCAGAAATTCAGTACAAGAACAGAATACTTAAAACTGTTAGAGAAAAGAAACAGATCACCTATAAGAGAAGCCCATCAGAATCATAGCAGACTTCTCAGCACATACCTTCAAATCAAGAAGAGCTGGGAGTGGAATTATTTCAAATCCTAAAGAAAGAAATAAGTTCCAAACTATATTGATGTAACCTGCAAAACTATCTTTCGAAATAAATGGAGAAGTAAAATACTTCTATGACAAAGAACAACTGAAGAAATTCAAGACCACCAAACCAACCCTACAAAGAGCACTAAAAATATTCTAGAAAGAGATAAAAATGATCACAATTCCAAGAACAGTAAAGGAAAGAAACTACACAGCAGGGAAAGCAATTAAACAGAGGGAAAAAGAAGGGAACCAATATCAACAGAATAACATGATAAAATAAGCCAATACATATCAGTTATAACCATCAATATAAACAGCCTCAATTCACCAATCAGAAGAAACAGGCTGGTGGAATGGATAAGAAACAAAATCCAACAACATTCTGTATACAAGAAACACATATAACTCAAAAAGATACATAAGAACAGAATCTGAAGACTAAAAGTCTAAACAATGGAAAAAATTACTCCATGCAGCAAGAACCCAGAAAAAAGCAGGGGTAGCTATTCTATTTTCAGACAATGTGAACTTCAAACGAAGAATGATCAAAAGAGATAAAGAAGGTCACTACATTCTTGAAGATAAAAAGATAGCAATCATAAATATGTATGTATAGGGGCTGGGGATTTAGCTCAGCGGCAAAGCGCCTGCCTGGCAAGCGCAAGGTCGTGAGTTCGGTTCCCGGTACCGGAGGG
>NW_004955447.1:4600719-4644414 GCF_000276665.1 Chinchilla lanigera | reverse complement strand
TTTCTCCCATCTTGTTTAGCAACTGTGCTTTTGATCCATCTTTAAAATGTGCTATATTGTCTGGCGTAGTACAGTATGGCTGTAACCCTGGGATTACATTCTTGGAAGCTGAGGCAAGAGGACCACAAGTTCAAGACCCGCCTGGGTAGTTTAACTATTTAGCCAGACTCTGTCCCAAAATTTAAAAAGTAAAAAAGGGCTGGGGATATGGATCAGTGTGAAGGTCCTGGGTTTAGTGTCAGTACCAGGGGCCCTCCTCAATTGAAATAATTTATTGTGCTGGAGCTCACAAATAATTTCACTCTGAGATAAAAATGTGTTTCTTATCACTTCATAAGTTTTTCCTTATCGCAATCTGTGCATGTGAAGTCAAATATCAAGTTCTAAGATGTCACCTAAAGTGATCCGAAACAAAGCAAGTATGGTGCTAGAAAAAACTCATTCAGCCATGACTCCACTTGGCTGTGTGATGCGGACACAGTACTTTAGCCCTTTGAGAGTTTTCTCATTAATCACAAAGATAAGACTGCAATAGAGAAAGCCCCTTCTATTTTATGATTTTACTCTGTGAATTTTGCCATCAAATGCTCTAGAGTAAATAATTAGAATTTACTAACTTAGTGTTACACCCAGAGTACTGAACCTGAGTACTCACATATAGGAAGATTAATTTGTCAGTAGTCACATACATCATGCTCAGGTTCACAGAAACCCTGGTGTTTAAATTTCTGACCCTGGTTGTAGTATTGGAAAATTATACTGATTCAAAGTACCGTTCTGAAACTGATTTTCCCTTGATTATTGTCTCAAGCGTGCATGCGACACAAAATTATTATGTTCAAGTCCTTAGAGCCAGTGTAACTCTACTTGAAAATAGAATTTTGAAGGAGGAAATTAAAGTTAAATAAATTACAAGGGTGATGCTCTAATCCCATAGGACTGGCATTAAAAGAATAAAAAAAATAAATAGGAAGATTATCACACATTTTTAAAATACAAGAAAGTAATTATACTGTCATGAGATAAATTCTTGCAAGACAGAAAACAAGAAGAAGAAACATCAGGCCTTTCTTTATGATGTTTAAATAATATATTAAACAAATGAGAAAACTTTCCAAATAATTTTAATATCTATGTTTCTTACCAATTTTTTAAAATAAGGGCATTAGTAGAATGGGTTAACAGTGCAAATAGTTAATACTGACCTACTGCTAGAAAATGAACAAGAAGACCAATCGTTACTCCTAAAACTGCCATTATTCCAAGAGAAAGAAGGATTATCATCCATAGAGGCCGAGGTGTTCTCTGGGAAGCCACAGTGGACCTATGAAAGGAAAAAAATGGTTCAAATCAGATGACAGGCACTGCAAGTCTACCTAGTTCCCTCTCCTCCAACAGGATTTACAACATGCATTAGTCTTCCTTAGGCTACTTTCAAACAGGGGATGCCTCATGCAGACAGGACCAAATAAGACCGATCACATCTGAGTACTATGGCATCTGTCGGGAATTCATCCGTGAGCAAAGTAGACGTGGTTTCTGTGGTCATAGTGCTGGACAGAAATTGAATGGCCCTTTTCTTTTAGTCTAAGCAAATCATAAAATATTAGGTGCAGTCTTAGGTTTTTGTAAAGTACAGCCATGACATGTACATGAATATAAACAGACTTATAGACATAAAATTAAACACATAGTGTAACATTATGAGGTTTAATAGAAGTGTCAGGAAACACATCAATTTCAATAATCTCCATATTATGAAATTAGAGATATTTTTCTTTTCTGTTTACTTCTTCCTAAGCTATATTTTGTAATTTTTCTACCACAAATATAGATTACCATATAACATAAATGGATAAATTAGTTAGTTGTTTTGTCACCAAAATCAGACAATTAGATGAAAAACACCAGAAAACTTAGTAGCTTGGCTTCTAATAGAACAAATATTTTAAGGTTATGGTTAGATTTTTTTGGTCAGATTTAAACCTGACATAGAGACTTTGGACAGTAGTAGCTACACTTCATATCTTGAAATACATAGTGTTACATAACTGGCCATTTGGACAGAGAGCTATGATACAAAAAGTCTTATCCCAAATGTCTATACAGACTTCAGCTGTTTCCGCAAACTCTCAGTTCTGCATCACTCTACATAAACCTTGCAAAAGGAAAAGTTTGTAATCAGGGTATAAATTTGTAAGATTAGACATTCCCTGTGAATGATTGAATATTTTCACCCTTCCAGCTCAGTGGCACAGCACCTGCCTAGCAAGCGCAAGGTCATGAGTTTGATTCCTGGTACCGGAAGAAAAACAAAAACAAACAAACAAAAAAGAAAATGTAGTTTTCATATATTAAAGTTTGATTTATAAACCATTTGAATTAGACACACCTGAATTCTACCATACAATGAAGAGTATTTTCCAATGCAAACTTTCCTGAGTTGTATAAAAATAACATTTTTTTCCCCAAACATGGTGTTCAGTCTAGGGTGAGAGTTGTAAATAAGAAGCAGAAAAATACAATAATTGAGTAGGTTGAATGGCTTCCACTTCCACTTTCTCCCAGAAGTCTGGAAGAAAACCTATATTATAAGTCTACTATGAAATCCAAGAAATTTCTAAGACACCTGCAGTTAATCAGCTGCTAATTCAGGATCTATATTTTTAAAAAAATTTTTTTACAAAAAACTCAAATGGTTTTCAGATAGTTTTATTTATTTATTTATTTTTTATTTTAAAGATAAAAGGAGGGAAACATTAACAGACATACAACATTTTACAACATATCACAAGCACAATACAGACAATACAGAGTTACAAACAAAGTGGTAGGGAATTAACAATGGTGGTTGTATTACATATTGATATCTTCAAAGTGGCTTCTCATGAAAACAGATATAGACATGCAATACTGGTCAACCAAAGACTCATTGACAGTTTCTTTCAGCATAGAAATAGAAGACAGAAGAACAACCATGTTACAGATAGTTTTATTTCTAAAAAAACATTTTAACATCAGAAAATTTGATTTTAATTCCATTAGAGAAAAAATGGTAGTTTTCTTATGGGTGGATTATAAAAATATGCCTTGTCTCTTTGATGTTTCAACTCAATTATATGGTTCTATTCTTTTCCAGTAGTTACAGTCTCACTAAATTTAATTCTTTTCTAATTTCTTATTTTCTTTTTTTACTTTTAAAGCTTTCTCTAGGACTTCAAAAGCCTTTTAGACATCAGACTATAGCATGTTTCTTGACAGAGCCCAGAAATAAACTCTAAATTATAGAAAGCAATGAATTAACAAAAACAGAAGATATTCAGATACGTTGGCGACTTATTAGGTTTTTCAGACAAACTGAGAACAAAATTCCATTTACCTGTCCATAACGTTCTCTGCAGTTGCAGTGGTACTGGGGATAATGGTGGCGGCGATGGTAGTACTGATGATGATGAGGATGAGGACGGTGTGGTGGTAGTGGTGACAGAAATAAGAGCCTTCTTTCATGTGTTACATTCAGTGTTGCTTGATTGGTTTTTATGGGCTGAGTGAAATGTAACGAACAATTAAGATGAAACTTGTCTGACTAGTGTTAATGAGACTCATATTTCAATGATTTCAAGAAAGAAGTCATTCAGGAAAGACAGTTCCCCTGACTTGGCTATTTGAAGATAAATAATTCCCCAGTTTGGATGGGTCATCCACGAGTTACACCCCAGAAACAATTTTGCGGTAAAGAGGGATAATCCTAACTCTGCATTTAACAATTTCATGATGCTGGTTTCTTCCTTAATGAAACTGGATATAACCTGATAGACGTTTTTGACAAATGACTTTCCATGAGGTTTCACTTCAATATAATATTTCTACCATTATATTAGAATAAAATATGAAATTCCATTTAATTATTGATAATATTTGCATTCCTCTCTTTACTTGTGAGAACAATCACTCTTTCACATATTTGGGGGAAATTTGGGTTTCCACTTCTGAGAATCTTGCTCATACATTTAGCTTCTTTTCCTCTTAGGTTACTGATCTTTTGTCCTCAGGGACATACATGAATTCTTCATGTATACTAAATAGTAATTTTTATGTTCACATATTTGCTAATTACCTATCTCCAAGCATAGCTTCGTACTTTATTAATCAATGGGATGATTTTATCCATAGGCAATTTTTTATTCTTAATAAGATAACTGATATTATATTTCCTTTATATTCTTTACAGGGCATAATTATTGAGAGATATTTCTTATTCATCTTTCTTCACTTTCCTATATTTCAATTTAAAGTTTAAGTATTTTATTTCAGACCTTTGAGAAGCTCAAGAATTAATGATAGTGCTGACATGAAATAATAATTTAATTTAATTGTATATTTAACATTCTTAAGTTCTTTCTTATTACTAGCTAATTTTCTCATACATTGTATTAGAGTTCTACCTTTTTCTGCTGATGCAGAGATGTAAAGCATTATTCATTTTTCTTAGTTCTCTGGTCTGTCCCACTGGTCTATCTACCTGTCCTTAAACTGATGCTAAATATAATTGCTGTAAATTACTTTACTACTGTAAATCAAGAAAGAGCCAATGAGTGTTTCCAGTGAGAAGGAAGCACTGGGGCCCACCAATCATAAACTGAAAGCTCTCAAGGTGGGAGCCAAAGCAAACGCTTCTCCTCCCCAAACTGCTTGTCTCAGCTACTTGCCACAGTAACAGAAAGCTGACTAATGAACTTCTGGTCCACCACATGTTGCTGAGAACCAGCTTATTACGTTCCAAGACAATATTTAAAGATTTTGAAATTTTTATAGAAATTTCATCTATCTCACAGAAAAGATTGGAGAATTTCAACAACTTTATCATTTTCATTAGAATGGTTTATCTGTCCATTTATTCAAATCTTCTGTTAAATCTTTTCAGTTTTCAATTATACACAGTATAAGTCACATAGTTTTTACATTTCTTCTATGTTTAGTTTTTCTTACAGCCATGAATACTATTTTTATATTCAATTGCTAATGTTTATTTCTAATGGATAGTGATGTTACTGATTGGTTTTTAGTAGGGAGTATATCCAGCAAACTTGATGTGTCTTTTATTGATATTGGTGTGTCTTTTATAAGTGTTATTGATAGTCCATCTTCATATTCTTTCGAATATTATGTGTAAGTGATTGTGTTCTGTCAGTACTGACATTCTGAATCTTTCTCAGAACTTACAACTCCTATTTCACTTTTTCCTATGACCCCATGGCCCAAACTCAAGCTGTGCAGATTTGAATACCGGTGGCAACAGGAGGCACACCTGTCTTGTTCTTAAACTCACTGGAAAGTTTCTAAAATTTACCATGAAATATATTTACTTTTCTTCAAGGTAGTATACATATTAGAGCAAAATAATGGAATCTACCCTTCTTGATAAAGAAAAATATATCAAAAATGTAAGCCTCTGTACCAAGAAAATCGACTCTAATTACAATAAAAAGATAAATGAAGTCCTTATGGAATAAAATATGTCGTTGTTTCTGATATTCAGGTCTGTGTTATAAAACATTCTTCTTTTTATGTCAAGAAGATAAAGATACAGAATATTTATTTAACACAGATAGAGAAGCTGCTGTCAACTAATCAGGTAGACGTAAACTGCCACACCTAGAGAGTGTTCTCCCTGGCCATAGGCTGCACATTCCACAGTCTTGCCCCCTGTTTTAAATATAAATGTAAATGGTTTTACTATTGAAACTGTCATGAGGATATAAATTTATAATTTTAACTTTTTGCACTTTTACTGATAGCAAAAGCTTGTCTTTTAAGACAATTTCAGAGTCAAAAATATAGAACCACACACACATAATTACAGTATAAAAATGCTAGTATATAAAATCCGTGTTATTTTTTACTTAAGTATGATAATGATCATTTTCCTTTCTTTTGTCTCCATAAGGTTATAAAAATACAAAACTCCTTTTATTTTTTTATTTTATCTTATTTTTTATTTTCACTTTTCCAAAGTTTCAAAAAAATTGAAATAATTTTTATAATGTCTAATTTTCTACACATTCTTGGACTCTTTAACCTAATAAAATAGCATAATTTGGGGGCAAGAAGTTTTAGATTCTTCCCTTGCCCTGCTTTATTTTAAATAGAAACTTTTAAAAGTTTAAGTACATTTTCTTTTTATCTGCTTTCATATATTATATTTTTGCTATTTTAAAATAAAATTTGACATGGGAACTAATTTAGTAAGCAATATCTTGAACTTCCTTTCTGTATTACTTTATGTGACTACCTCTAGGAATAAAAAATATACACCCTTTCCATAATCTACGCAAGAGCGAGTATTACAGCCTTTGGGATCACTGCTCACTTTTCAGCTGTGCTGTATCCCCGGACCTGGTCCTCTGACTCCTAACAGGGCTGTGGCTTCCTGTGCGAGTTCTCAGTGCCAGCGCCTCCTGCGCCGATCCGTGTGTCCTGGCAAAGCCATAAGTACAGAATTTCACCCCAGCTCTTTACGTGGATTGACCTTCCCATCTTCTGCCTGTTTGAGCTCGCTCTCTTACACTTCGTATAGTTGGCTTTTATATTTTTTCCAATTGTTCTACCTCTTAACTCTAATAGGGTTCTATATAAAGTATTTTACCATTACTGGAAATAGAACAGTATTTTTAAAATTTTAATTTAAAAGTTATCAACCTTTGTTTTTAAGGTTAGTGTTTTAGGTGTACTTACGTGTGGTCTAAGAATGCTTACTTTTCATGAGGGTGTTCTCCCTTATTTTCTTCTACAAACTTCCATGTACATTTGTACTTAGAGCAACCATTCACGTGGAATTGACTTTCTCTATATTATGAAGCAGAAGTAAAAATGCATTTTTTCAAGTAGTTGTTGATTGACCTTGTTTATCTTCCAAAAGAAAATCTGCACGATTCTTTATCCACTTTATTGCAAAGCAGTTGCTGTTACAAACCAAATGTAGATCAAATACGGGTCTGTTTCTCACCTTCTTGCTGTTTCTTTAATTTGCTATTTTGTGTGCCATATCACAGTGCATCAATTATTGAAATTATAGAATTTTTTGATATCTGGTAATGTGAGTCTATATTTATCTCTCATTTTTACAGTGCCTTGGATACTTTTAGTCCACTACATTTTCTTATAAAGTTTAATACCTTCTAATCAATTTCCAAACACAAATTTCTAGAAGTGCATTGCAGTTGCACTGACTCTACATTAAATTAGAGGATCACTGGCTTCTTAAATTATTGAAGCTTCAGTCCATAGCTTTTGTACATGCTTCTATTTATTTAGATTTTCATTATTTTCTCCTAGTATTTTATGTAAGTATCTGAGAAGTCTTGTACATGTTTATCTAGACTCAATCTTATTATACACAATATTACTCTTTAATTTTAATGTTATTTTGTTGTCATCATATAGAAATAAAATTGAGTTTTATACATTTAATAGTACCCAAAGAACTTGTTTGGTTAATTTTAATTTTTTTCTGTTTGCATATTCTTTTGAACTTTTAATATATATCTGTATTACTGTGTAAATTGTGAATAAGGAGTGTTATTACTTCCTTTTCCTTAGCTAATATTTTTACTTTGTTCGGGTTGATTTACTCATTTATTATTCAGCTGAATGGTAATAGCCATCCTCTTGTCTCCAATTTTAGGAAAAGTCTTTCAGTAATTTCACTATTAAGTGAGATATTTGCTAACATTTTATCAAATTCTTTTCGGTTTGGGCTAGTTAAGATTTTATAATATATAAAAATTCTATAATATATAGAATTTGAATTTAACCAAATGCTATTTTAGCGTTTATTGGAATACCATGTTGTTCTACATTTATTTTGTCATTATTGTGAATAATTTATATTTATATTTTAAAAGAACCCTGTATGTCTGGAATAACGCCAACTGAATGGTGACTTACGGCATATTTTATATATCACTGGGTTTTTATGCTAATATTTTGTTTGGTAATTTTGCATCCATGATTCGGAGAGAGACTGACATAATCTTCCTGTTTCATAATGTCACTGCTGTTTTTATTCAATGTTATTTTGGTATTACTACACAAGCTGGGGAGCAGCTATTTTATTGAAAATAACTTAGTTGAAAACTTACACAAGATGAACATATCCTTTGGAAAGAAAACACTAGTTACCAATATAGATATAGTCACTACAAAGAGAACTATCTGCCTCTCAGGCATATTCATTTTAGGTTTTCTATAAACTTGAAATAAACATTTACTAACTCACTGAGATTTGGGGATGCATTTGTAGAAATAGCCAACACAAATAATACCTTGTATATCTCAGTTGTAGTTCAACCACGAAGTCTGTCAGTTTGGGGAAGAATTAATCAAATGCTCTGTGTCAGCCGGGATTATCCACCCACCCAGCACTTCTTGCTGGGTTTGCAAAAGCTTTTCCTTAGAAGCCTTGTCATGGAATTTGGATCTCAACCAATTTCTTTTTAAATTCTCAAAATTGCTTCAAAACTACCTTCTGGATGAACTGAAAACATATCGCAGCAATATGTGTGCACCCATGTTTATAGAAGCACTATTCTTTATAGCTAAATCTCAAAAACAACCCGAATGCCCACCAACCAAGGAATGGATAAAAAGATGTGGTATTTTTATACAATGGAGTACTACTCAGCTATAAAAAAGATAAACTCGGGGCTTTTGTAGGTAAATGGATGCAACTAGAGACCATCCTCATAAGTGAAATAAATCAGACCTACATGTGTAAATATTGTATTGTCTCCCTAGTGTTAGAACCTGAAAGAGTAAATAAAATGCAAAAGGTACAGAAGATATACTGTGAAATGGAAAGAAACTGCTAAAAAGAAAAGCTACCTGAAACATTTCTACTGAATCTTCAGCAGTAACTTGGACTGGACTCACAACATTATTTTCTGAGCTAAATGTGCACATATCAAATGACAAATAATTATTTATTGCTCTATGTGCCATCAGTGTTTCCTCAGATGGATTATGAACTCCCGGGTGTGTGTGTTTACTAATTCCCCACGTACTCCGGGTTCTCAGTAAATATTTATAGGCAGATTGAGTCTCATAACATGCAACAGGAAGAAAGTCCCCCTCTCTGTTTATATCAACATAGTGTTTAGTTCTCGTTGATATGATTTCCTTTTTCATTCGCAATAATATGTGAAGTTCTTCTAGCTAGCAAGCTAACGGAGGCCTTTTTAGTTTAAGCTCACAGCAAAATTCACAGATTTCTAATACATCCTCTCTGACCTTATGTACACGTGCCCTCCCTTCGCCCCTCCTCTTGCCCACATCCCCTGCAGTGTTATTTTGTTACAAATGATTAACCGAGATGCACACAGCGTGACCCAGCGCCCACTGCTTGTGTCCCGGTTCATCCTGCGTGTTTAGGCAAATAGCACTGCATTATGCTGTGTGTCAGGCAGTGTGTTCTCATCATCCTAAGAATGAAAGTTTTTTCCTTACACTGTTGTGTGATTGACTCAATTCTAACAGGACCTAGGTTTGAAAAATGTTAAAAGAAGCTCAGTTGTACCACCGCAGAGCACCGTGCTGAGGCGCGCGATCCGTGCCGAAGGAGAGCTCAGAAGCGACTCCTCGGTATGGGGAGTGGGGGGCGCGCCTCGGGGCGGCGCTGGCTGTGGGAGCCGAGCCCTGCTGGGTGGATTTATACCTCCACCGGAGCCCTCGCACCCGCAGGACCGGCCTGAGAAAGTGGGCCGTCACCAGGAGTTCGGCTCCTCGGCGCCTCTCGTTTCTGCTCTGCCTGTCTCTACGTGCCTTTTGCTCTCAGCCAGGAACTGAAGCAACACGAGCCGTTCCGATCACGAGCTCTCACGGGTCAGATTAACCTTGTCAGTAGCCTCTTAATAGCGATGCAAATGCCTGAAACCCAAACATGCAACTTGGCGGCCACGTCCCGTACACCTAGGGCATAACACACACCACTGCTATTTCTGTAAGCTGTGGGATAAAATACTGTCGAACTTCAGCAATTTCTGTTTCTCAGGTTTTGTCAGCTTTCCAAAAATACTACTTGATATTATTCCTCCTGGTTTTTTTTAACGCTGGCGATTGAATTTTTTTTATTATTTTTAAGTAAATATTCAATTATATTCTAATTACATCACCTGCACAGGCGTATTTTCTTTGCTGGTTTATGCTCTGATTTTTGGATTAGTAGCCCCACCTAGAGGCCCGAGTGGGTATTTCTTTGAATAAAGTCAAGGTAGAACGTACATAGTACTATCTCCCTGCATTCATTCCTGTATACAGGATACTATGTGCTAGCTGTGTCACAAATTTAAAAAATCAAAGTACTGTAAAACTGTACAGCCATAAGACATGAGTGAGTTAACACGTGCGGAAGAAAGTGTTCTGTCTCACTTACTTCAGTTGAGGGTCTGGCTGAGTTCATTCAGCTCTTTCCTCTGCCGGCAGTGTTCCCGCGGAGACTTCCATTCACCCAGCTGCCACCCTCCGCTCACAGCCGGCCCCGCGCCCGGCCCTCCAGACTAATCCCTGAGGAAACGCCAGCCTCTCGGCTCAGGCCAGTCTCACTGTTTAATATGAACCTTTGGGCTTTCAACAACTCACAGAACCGTGCCGAGACGTTCCCTGGGAGTCGAGGTACCTTTCCTGGGCTGCTCCAAGCCCTCAGTCGCTCCTCTGAGCATGCCTTCCGTCTCGTGGCTGCAAGCTGGCTTTCCTTCTGTGCCGTGCTCTCCGGGGGTCACTCGTCTTCTGTGCCACCGAGAGAAGTGACCACAGGTGAATGGGTACCGTCATTGCTGCTTCAAGGTCACTGTCTCTCCTGCTGCCTAAAGTCAGATCTACGCCGCTGCGACTCCACGTGGCGGGGTATATTTGCGGATTCATGTGCACAATGCAGTAGGCTGTTGCCGTGTGTGGTGGCG
This sequence comes from Chinchilla lanigera, assembly GCF_000276665.1. Lineage (NCBI taxonomy): Eukaryota > Metazoa > Chordata > Mammalia > Rodentia > Chinchillidae > Chinchilla > Chinchilla lanigera. The sequence continues at coordinate 4,633,459 of NW_004955447.1, read as the reverse complement.
CATGCCTGGAATCCCAGCACTTGGGAGACTGAGGCAGGAGGATCGCTGTGAGTTCAAGACCAACCTGGGCTACACTGTGAATTCAAGGCCAACCTGAGCTACATAGCAAGACTCTGTCTCAAAAAAAAAAAAGTAGTAAACTCTTACTGGTTTCTGCTACATATCGGGGCCTAATCCTTGGCATTTGGAAATGTATTTAAAGTGGAATAACCGTCTTGCCAAACTTTCCAAATATGATCACGCTAAGGATTTTGACATGAGGAGATTATTACTGATTTCTGGATTGCTCTAAATCTAATCACAAGTGTCTGTTTTGTGCGTTTGTTGTTTTATTCAGTGGAGTTGGGGGATGAACCCAGGACCCTGCACATGCTAAGCCAGCTCTGCCGCTGAAGCGCACGCTGGGCCCTAGACTATCCTTGGCTGTTCTGGCAGGCTCCAAGGGCAGTCACAAGCTCCTTGGAAGAGAGTAGATAAATACAAAATAAAGATACATAAAGAGCAAAATAAAAGAGAGATCACAGGAAACCAGTTAAAAGTAAAGAACAGTTTAAGGAGGAGGACTTACTACAGACGTGAAAGAAAAAGGATGAATACCTATAACCAGCATAGCAAAAATAAATTTTAAGAGTTAGATTTTTTTTCTTTCAGAGATAAGCAACTTCTGCAAATTTCCCCCTGCCGAGTACATGACCAATACCATACCTCCTTCTCTCCCTAGCCCCACGGCAGCGGCAGAATATGTGGATGCTGACCCCGAGAGACGGGAGTCCAGGTTCCTTTCCCCAGGAAAAGGAACGAAGAGTGGAGGCGGCTGAAAGGGCCAAGGCAGGGGAAGAGAGCCGCGTGGTCTCTCTGCGTCCCCTCCCCTGTGCTCCTCACCGTAAAAGACCCACCTGCGCATGGTGAGATGACGATTGAGACAACGGGCCTCTCCATCTGCTCATAGCTATCTTTGAATAAATCCTTTCCCCTTTTTTAAAACCAAAATTCAGCCTAAAATCTCCTTTGATTTGGTCAGCAGCAAGCAAATGGACCTGTATGTAGCCAGTGATATAGCCATAATATGCAAAAATATCCAACATACAAACATGACAAATATTTCACTAGTAAAAATGATTTGAAGATGTACAAAGGACATAAAGCTCTGGAATGTCAATTGGCTTGAGTTGATAAAACTCAAAAGTGAAGAAAAATGCAAGTCTAACCACTAGGAAAATATTTTTTATTCATTACATTGGGCAAGAGGGAATATTGAAAGTATCCAGAATTGGAGAACATGCAAGAACATCTCCCAACTTCTGTGGAAGGACGGGACAGAACATTTCAGTGTGTACCTTGCTGCAAGTTGCAAAGCTCCTTCCTTTCATAAAGATTCAGGAAGTTTAATTTTCCTCTGGGTAAAACCAATTGGTTAACTCAGATGGTCACTCTGTCAGGTAGCATCAGGTCAGGATGCATTATAAGTTTAAATGATGGTATTAAGTCTTGTTACCTGAAAACTAGTTATTTTTCATCTTCAAAACGTATGTGGTGGGTGGTATCTACTCAACTGTATAAAAGGCTGAGATATCTTTCTATTTTAAAATCTCTTAATGTGATGGAGGTGAACCTATGATAAGCACATTATCATTTTTTCTTTTAACACAAAAGGTGTTAATGTAGACATGTTTTGTTTCTAAACTAAAACCTCAGCGTTGAGGATTATTTGCAGTGTTGGCACTTTGCAATAAACAACTGAGTTTGGGGGCTGGAGATTTAGCTCAGAGGCACAGCGCCTGCCTGGCAAGCGCGAGGTTGTAAGTTTGACTTGTGGTACCGGAAAAAAAAAAAAAAAAAAACTGAGTTTGGGGTTGCAGTCTGGCTCTTGGTCTCTGAAAGGTTTGCCATCACTGTCTTAGTGGATTGCCTATGGTTCACATCACACTTGGGTTTGATTCTAATGGAATAATAAGGTTTTGTGAAAGTCAAGGAAGATGGCAGAGCATTAAGCAACAACAAATCAGCCTCTCTAAGACTGGAAAATAGCAACCTGGGGAAGAAAAGGAGAGAGGCGGATCTCTGAGAACTAGGAAGGCTCTAATAGTAAAATTGGAGATTACAAAGAAATTAAGAGCCAGACCACAACACAGAAAAGGCAGGGGGCAATCTGCTTTTCTCCCTAGCTCCCGCTGGCAAGAAAGGAAGACCATGTCCGCAGAGACAGAGTGAAGGGGGGGACCCCAGCAGCCTTCAGAGAGGATCGCATTAGTGGAACAGACCAGCAGGTGCCGCACTGCGTCCGTCAAAGACACAACCCATTGATGGCCACATCTGCCTTAACTGATAGAAGAGCTATACGGGGCAGCTGTGCTTAAATAAAAGTCCCAGTGCCTACAAAATGATCCAAAAAAAGAGCAAAAACTATTGCGTGAGCCTTAGAATTTACTGATAGAAGGATTGCCACACATTCATTAAGTAGGGAACTGAATCCGCCAAAGGGAAATTTTTAAAAAAATCTAACAATACCTTGCAAGGTTTCGAGAAATACCGGAATGACCAGTCTTGCCTCTTGACCTGGGCGTTCCAGTGGACTTACAAAATTTACCACCATCCTTATTTTCTTCAGGTTCCAACCTCTGAACTTGTTTAAAGCCCAAACCCACTTGCTTTCAAGTAGAATTCTTTTTTCAGTCTAGCTGAATATGTATTTTCCAAGTTGTAAATCTATTCCGCACCCAAACGAGACTGCTTTACTACCTAATGTATGATTTATTAACTTACAGCTGTCACTCACTCTGCCCTATGAAACTACCAGGATTCAGCTTCCACAGAATAGAGGTACGAACGACACCAATGATGTTTTCATGACTGAGTTATGTGGTCTTACTCTCGGATCGTGTCACCCAGCCAGCATTTTAATGACCAATGGGACATGATTCTGTAACTGATTCTTACAAAACTCACACAAAAGTGAAACCAATAAGTAAAAAGTTAGACTCTACTTCCTTAGTTCCCTTGAGAAGCTTTGTAAACCTATGCCTTAGAAGGGGTGACATCTGCGTTTGCCCGTGTTAGACTGGTGCACAGTGGAAGCTAGAGTTCACAGTGGACGTGTGTCTGCATAAGGTTCAGTAAAAATCAAGGAAGACACAACCTTGGTGTCGTAGTAACTGAGCAAAGATCACTCAGTTTGTTACTGTTACACCTCAGGAGTCTAAAGGGCTCCTTAGGAACAACAAAAACACTTCTATCACACAGGAAATTCCAAGAGTTCTAAAAACTCCACGTAGGTAACCCAGAACAAAGCCAAATGTATTTCTTATTTTAACACATCTACGTAAATTAGAATTTTTCAGTGTATCAGACATTTCTCAATAGAGAACAGAGGTAAATCTTGCACTGTTGCCTCCCCTGACAAGTTTATTTCAAGGCTATGTATACTGCCCTGACTACAGTAATGCCTTACTTACCAGGATCTCGGTACATAGGCTCAGAGCTCTGCTAGGGCTTGATTGTTCGTTTTTCAAAACTATCATCACAGGTGAATGTCAGGTAGACGCAAATCACCTTCATAATAGGTTTTCCCTGTGAAATGTAGTGAAAGAATTTTGTGCCAGGATGTAATGTCCCTCAAAACTTAAAGATACAAGTCAAACTTAAGAATAGTAATAAAAATAATATTTATAAAAGAAAAAAGTCTAAGGTAGGTTGAGAGAAAATACAAAAGTGTAGCAATCTATTTGCTTCATATACTACTTACTGACAAAAGGGTCAATGTGCTGGTAAATATTTAGCGGCCAGTCTCCTCAGGGGCAGGGTATGAGTAGTGGGCACAGGGGAAGCTATGATTTTTGTGTTGCTGATTTCCACAGTGTAAATATTCCCACTACTCATTTGAAGCTGCTACTACTGAACTAGTGAACTTGGAATTAGGAAGAAATGCACACAGCTAGATCTCAAAAGTTGGTAGAAGCACAACACTGGTAATCAATTGTGCTAAAATCTTAATTACTACTATGAACACTAACTCTTCAGGTTTACATACATGCTACGTGTTGGCAAAATATTTCTATAGATATCTTATTGATTATCTGAAAAAATAGTTTTCCCAAGATCATAAATGTGTCAGGAGATACTAGTCTTTCCAATGTTAGGTTTAAATTTAACAGGAAAGTAAATGCTGAACATTTATTACTGCATAATGTCTACCAAATCATCAGGTTTCTGACATGATGGCACTTTTCCATGAAGATAGGTGTGTGCTCCGAATTCTTAACCAGGAAATACCAATAATCCTGAATGTTTTCCTGATGTGTTTTCGGGTGATTTCCCGCCTTCAGCTCAGAGCTGCTCAAAGTGACATTATGAGTGTTTCTTTTTTCTTTTTTGGGTGAGCTATGAACTTCCGTACACTGAGAAGGTGGACTGTCAACTGAATTGACTTCTAGCCTTGAGGACTTACAGGGTTGTGGCCACTGTGATTTCATCCTCTAGCTCATCCCCATTCTCTCTTGTACCATGTAACTATTATAGGATGAAAATTTATATCAAGACCAATTATACATATCAAGTAGCACCATGTACTTTAACATTAAAATATGAGTTTTGATATTAGAATATCAAAAAGAGTAGTAGCTATTCTTTGCAAAAAGCAAAAACATCAAATTGAAAGATCACTGATGACAGTCAGGCCTTTCAAAACACCTCCATTACACCACAAGGGATTACACCAAACGGGCCATCAAGGTCATGTTTGCTAAAAGGTAATCCTCCTACAATAATCATTTAGATTCAGATTCCTGGCTCCCCTGGACCAACTGTATTGGAATTTGAAGATAGGCTCATGGGATTGTACTTTGACCAATATTCTTGGTAAACATAAATACTATAGCTTGAAATCTAGTGCTTTAACAGTACTTAATCTCTAGAATTTAAGTTACTGTTTTTCCTGCAAAAGTTTAAAAGATTTTAACCTTCAAAGGATGAGATCAGTGGTTTTTGACTCTGTTGAAAATTATGAGATTATTGGTACACACTTCATCCCCAACAGCCAGAAATTTTAAGAAATCAAATAAAATCTGTAGTTTTATTACTAATTTGTCCTAATGTTAATCTGTTCTCAATAATTAGTCTATGGTTATAGAAAATGTTTGCCTTAGAAGAAATGGGGTAAGGAATCTAAAGGAATTCCTTTTTCAATTTTTGCAACTGTCTGTAAGTCTAAAATTAGCTCAAAATGATTTTTTGAAATGATACTTAAGTATTTGAATGTTTCTTAGTAGACCTTACCTCAGATTTGATGAAATAGCCAAGGCTTTTGAATTATCTCTGGTTTATGTATACTTTCAGCTCTATTACAGTTTTCATCACGGCTTAAAAGATTTGTTTGAAGCAGATCCCTCCCACCAACATTACTTCATCTCCAACATTCATTATGAAATCCTCTGATTCCAACTTGTTTATTCAGGATATGATTCCCTTGTCCAGTTTTATGGTTTAATTTAAAATGACCCCCCCAAAAGGCTCGCTGTATTTTAGAGGTCTTCGCCAGCTCACAGTTTCGGGGAACATGAGGGCTCTAACTCCATGAAATGGATTAATCACCAAGGAGTTCATAATTCAGTGGGTTCATTAGAAGATGGGTCTAGTTAGCAGAACCAGTTTACTGGAGGTGTTGCTTTCAAGGAAGTATCTTATCCCCAGGTCTTTCATCTCAGGCTTGTCCTTGCCTTCTCTATTCTCTGGCTGCCATGAGGTGAAAAGATGTGCCCTTCCATGCCCTTCCAACATGATGTTCTTCCTCATCACATGGCTAAAGCAATGGATCCTGCTGAATATGGACTGAACCTCTGAAACTATGAGCCAAACAAACCTTTTCTTTTTAACTGTGTAGGGCAGGAACTTTGTCCCAGCAATGGAAAGGTGACTAATGCATCTGTTGCAGATATATTTTTTCCAGATTGGGGCATTATTTTTTATTACTTTCACATTATCCTTGTGGACAAAATTGCTTAATGTTAATGAAGTTCTATTGTCAAAATACCATGTATGGGAATGTATTTTTGTGTTCTAGTTTAAAAATATTTGACTACTATATGCCATAAAGATATTCTCCCATGTTTTCATCCTGAGGCTTTATTATTTTGCTTTCCATGTTTAATTACAAGATCCAACCTAAATACTTGTAGTATGTGATACAGGAAAGAGAAGTCAAGTTCATTTTGCAAATTTTTTATTTGGATGTTCAATTAACCCAGGACCACTTTTAAAAAGTATATCGTTTTGAAAACAAAATTGTAATTTTCTAGTTTTTATAAAATCAGATAGCTATACATGTGTGTCACTTCCTGGGCTCAACTCTTTTTTATTGATCAACTTTCACATCAATATCACAACATTCTATATATCTAGAAGCATAAGTCCCCTCACTTTTATTTTCTATTTTGAATAGAAATAATACTGATTTTACAGTATTAATTGATCTTCCTCATGATGGTTATTGTAATACTGTGATTTGACTTTTTAAAAATTTGGTTATAATTTTAACTATAGAGTTCAGTAAACAAATATATCTAAGCACCCATAACTTTGTTGTATAGCATATATATTAATCTGCCTGTTTGAATGTAAGCAGTGTTAAGTAGCCCTTTATGAGAACTAATCTGAGTTATTTTGCCCATAAGTATTACATAGCTAGACATTCTAGTTAATTACAATGGACATCATAAAAAATTGATTCTCACTTTAATTTTTGGATAATTTTTATGTAAACATATCAATTTAGAAGTTTTATTTCTTAAAATAAAATATGTCAGGTTTTGAAACACCAATCAGATTTCTAACAACAGTAATAAAATTTCATTAGTCACTAAATGAAAGATGTTAATGTTTTGATACCATAATATGGTACCTCAAGCAGACTGAATAGTCCAGTTGAAGGTATTTATGTGGGAATGGTTTGAATTTCAATTTAATTACAGAAGAACCTGGAATACATGGGAGTTTTGATAATAGAGTCGGTTAAAATAAGGCCCTCATTATTCAACAGTCATCCATTAAAACACCATTTATAAAGAAATTGATACACACAAGATCTAAGTGTTGAACATCTAGAGAAATAGAATATGGAGTTTCTGCCAACAGATGAGGATTATATTACCCAGCATGTTCTTCAGGGACAAATATATAGAACTGTTTAAAAGTAAAAGTATGTGTTCTAAAAGTAGGACAAGTGAAGAGAAATGCTAGAAAATTATTTTAATATATGAAGTTCTTCATCATATTCTAGTTTAAAAGGAAGAGTATTCTTTAATAATATAAGTGTGTGCTCCAAAAAAATGTTTCAGCCAAACTGAATGTTTACCTGGTTTTACCCCAGCGTTAAACCGTTCCTCTTTGAGAGTCCACAATTCAAATACAACAAGGATGACTCACCTGAGTTGAGCAGATACTTTTTGTATTCTGTCAAGGCTACCACACATCTTGTAGTGCTCCTTGGGGAGCCATGGGTCATGGCATAACAGGTGCCTGCTAGAATGAGCATGGGAATGTCCACTGTATGTGCAAGAAGGAACAAACAATTACTAACCATTTTTATTGGAAAAGTGCTCTTAGATTTGAAACCTAAAAGGATTTCTGTCTACTTACAAGATATTTCATAAGAAGTAAAGAAAGAGCTGAGTGTGTTGGAGCATGCCTTAAATCCCACATTGGACAAGCTGAGGCAGGAGCATCATCATGCTATCTAGAAATGGCTTGACAATTTGGTTTAGAAAGATGACACATTTTGCCAGATAGTAGATTTGGGGGCCAAAAGATGAATTTGGAGAAAAAGCCTGCCATTAAGAAGTTTTAGAAGGGCTGAAATGAAAAATAGTTTCTGGAGTAAATGTTTCAGAAAAGAATCAGAGCTATAAATGACAAAAGACTTAGAACAGCCATGGTTAGAACTTTGATGAGTCTGGAAATTGATAAGACAATGTAGTTATTTATGTTAGATAGCATGTTAATAATTATGACTAAAAACATTATATCAGGACAAATGGGCTTTTTGTCTATACATGTATTTCCAGTGATTGATATTTAATCCTTTTAATTATTTGAGTGGCACTTTTTGGAATGTCTCAATGTATTTAGATACATTTGATTATTATAATATGATTAGGAACACATAATCATAAACCAAAGATGTCTGTTATAATGAAATTTTTTTGAATTGGAGAAGGCAACAAATCCCCTTCTCATCTTTGCTGAGTCTATTTCCCTGTTTCTAAACACGGTTCTTTATTTCACTCTTTAAACTGTTTGCATTTTGTGTGTCTCATATTGGCAAGACCATGTAGTATGAATCATTTGTGGCTAACATACTTCATTTAGTATTACAGTCTCAAGATCAACCCATTTCCCTACATATTATTCAGATTTACTCTTCTTTGTGGCTAGGTAGTACTCCAATATATATATATATGAATAATTCCTCTGTTGGAGTGCATCACCACTTCCATGATTTAGCTATTATGAATTCTGCTGTTAAAAACATGGGCATGCATATGTTCCTATAGTAAAATGACTTTCACACTTCTGGAAAAATACACAGAAGAGGTATAACTGTGTCAAATGGAATTTCTATTTTTAGTGTTTTGAGGAATCTATACACTTATTTCCACAGTGGATGAACTAGTTTATAATCCACCAACAATATATGAGTTTCTTTCACCCACAACTTTGCCAGCATTTGTTTTTGTTTTGAGACAGAGTCTTGCTATTGCAGGCTGGCCTTGAACTCACTATGTAGACAGGGCTGTCCTGAAACTCAGAGCAATCCTCCTGCCTCAGCCTCCCAAGTGCTAGAGTTACAGGCATGTGCTAACATGCCCAGCTAACATTTGTTGTTTTTTTTATTCCTATCAAGATCATTCTTATTGCCATAAGTTAGAATCTCAGTGTTGTTTTAGTTTGCATTTCTGAACATTTTTTCATATATTTATTTCTATTTGTGTTTCTTCAGGGAATTGTCATTTCAATTATTTATTTTTCATTGGGACTTTTTTTTGGGTGGGCTAATTTTTCTGAATTCCTTATATATTCTAGATAATAGTCCTCTTCTGAGGCATAGCTGCTCATAAAATTTCCCCATTCTTTACATTGGCTCTTCAGTCAGTTGTTTCTTTTGCTGTGCAGTAGCTTTTCATCTAATATAATGTCATCTGTTGATTCCTAGTATTATTTTTTGTGTAATTGGGTTCTGCTAAATTTAACTTAAATTCCAACACATACAAGGACAGAAGTTGTAAAGGTCAGAGTAGAAATTGATGAAATTGCAATTTAAAAGTACAAACAATTAGTAAATCAAATAGTGAGTTCTTACTAAAATAGATAAAGTTTGTTTAATTAATCAAACTTACTAAAAGAAGGAAAAATGAAAAGACCTACATGAATTCAATTAGAAATAAAAAAGGCAAAGTCACAGTGGACAATGCCAAAATCCTTAGGATAATAAATAGTGATTTTACAAACCTGCATTCCAATAAATTGGAGAATTAGAAGAAATGGATATATCCCTAGACACATGCAAATCAACAAAACTGAATGAAGGATACATAAAAATCTTGGATAATTCAATAGCAGGAAAAAGTAGTACCAAAAAGAAAAAACATACCAACTAAAAGAAACCCAGTACCCACTGGATTCACCATGAAGTTTTACATAGTGGATTGAAAAAACTTCGCCACAAGACTCTTAAACCTAATAAATAAGAGACTCAGGAGTTTCAGTGTGCTGCCTAGGAAAGACTTTGCACTCTGCCCCACCCACACCATCAGGGGAATGAAGCTGAGTCCCAGGGAACCTTAGGGGCTTCAGTGAGCTGCCCAGGAGGGAAGAGAGTGCACTCCTCACTGCCCCCACCATCAGCGGAGCAATGCTGAGTCCCAGGGAAACTCAAGAGCTTTGAAAATGACAAAATAAAGGAGCAAAATGCAATCTCAGACCTTTACTACTCCCAGAACAAGCCCAGGAGACATAGAAATAGAAGAACATGAAAGACACACACTTGAAATTTCTGAAATTACAGCAATTGAAGTACAGAAACAACTATATCAGGCCATAGAAGAAATCAGATCAGAAATAATCTCTCAGGTAAGTAAAGAAATGACAACCATAATGAAAGAATTGCTCAGTATAGCAAAAGAAGACATAGATTAATGACCTTGAATGAACAATATCAGAAAGAATTAGAATGAATGAAACAGATTCAAAGAGGTATCCAGGAAATAAAAAATTCTGCTGAAAGCTGGCAAAACCACTTGAACAAAACTGAAGATAGATTTTCAGACCTTGAAGACAGCATTGTAGTTAGCAATCACAAAATGAAAGATCTCTTAAAAGTGACAAGGGCCCAAGAAATAACAGTTCAATACCTGAAAGATGATGTAAAGGAAAACAATATAAGACTGACAGGTGTCCAGGAAAAAAGCAAGAAGCAGCATGAATGACACAGGAAGACTATTTGCAGAAGTAATAGCAGAAAATTTCCCCAGCATGGGAAAAGAATCTGATATAATATTAAGTGAGGCATATGAAACTCCAATTAGCCATAACCAAAATATATCTACACTCAGATACATAATAATCAAGATCCCAGAAAGTCAGCACAATAAAAGAATATTAAAAACTGTTAGAGAAAAGAAACAGATCACCTATGAAGGAAAACCCACCAGAATCACATCAGATTTCTTAACACAAACCATCAAGTCAAAAGGAACTTTGAGTGAAGAATCTCAGGTGCTGACAGAAAACAATTTCCAACCCAGATTGTTGTAAAACTAACTTTCAAAATTATTAGAGAAATAAGATACTTCCACAACAAAAAACAACTGAAAAATTTCATGACCACCAAGCCAACCCCACAAAGAGTACTGAAAGATACTCTAGAAATGGATAAAAAAGACCAAAATTCCAAGAACAATCAAAATGAATCAACAAGCAGGGCAAGCAATGAAACAGAAGCAGAAAGAAGGGAACCAAGAGCAGGAAAACAGCATGACAAATATAAGCCAATGCATATCAATAATAACCATTAATGTAAATGGTCTCAGTTCACCAATCAAAAGAAGCAGACTGGCAGAGTGGATCAAGAAACAAAATCCAACAAAATACTGTATACAAGAAACATGTTTAATGCAAAAGGAAATTCATAGACTCAAAGTCAAAGGTTGGAAAACAATACTCCATGTGATAGGAACCCAGAAAAAAGCAAGGGTAAGGGCTGGGGATTTAGCTCAGCAGCACAGCACCTGCCTGGTAAGCGTGAGGTGGTGAGTTCGATTCCTGGTGCCAGAAAAAAAAACAAAAAAGAAACAAAAAAAAGAAAGGTAGCTATTCTTGTTGCAGACAAAGTGAATTCAAACCAAGAATGATCAAAAGATATAAAGAAGGTCACTTCATACTTGTTAGGGGAAAACTGCATGAGGAAGGGGTAACATTCATAAATATATATGCAATATATATGCATCAAATGCAGGAGCAAGCAACAATGTAAGACAAATTTTAATAGACACAAAAATTCAAATAAGCAATAACACAATAGTAGCAGGTGACTTTAATACCACATTGACACAAAGAGATAGATCAACCAGACAAAAAAATAGCAAAGAAATAACAGAACTCAACCAAATTTGTGAACAAATGGACTTAGGAGACCTTTACAGAGTGTTCTACCAAACAACATCACAATACACATTCTTCTCTGCTGCACATAGGATGTTCTCTAAAGTAGACCATATGCTAGCAAATAGAACAGGCTTAAGTAAATGCAAAGGAACTGAAATTATCCCATGCATATTATCAGACCTTAGTGCAATGAAATTGAAAATTATTGACAAAAGAAATAAAAAATGCCACAAACACATGGAAATTAAATAAAACTCTCCTGAGCAACCAATGAGTTAAAGAAATTAAACAATACTTACAATTAAATGAAAATGCAGATACAACTTACCAGAACTTGTAGGGTGAAATAAAAGCAGTCTTCAGAGGAAAATTCATAGCAGTGAATTATCACATCATGAAAACAGAATGAGCAAAAATAAACAATCTTATTCTGCATCTCAAGCTTGTAGAAAAAGAAGAGCAAGTCAAGCCCAAAGTCCAAGGAAGGCAGGAAATTATAGAGATCAGAGCAGAAATCAATGTAATTGAGACTAAGAAAACAATACAAAGAATTAATGAGTCAAAGAGTGGGTTCTTTGAAAGAATAAGTAGAATAGATAAACCCTAGCCAAACTTATCACAGAAAAAAAAGGAAAAAAAAAAAAAAAACTCAAATCCATGCAATAGGGAATGAAAAGGGTGAAATCACTATAGATCCTATAGACATTCAGAAGATCATCAATAATTACTCCAAAAATCTTACTCTTATAGAATGGAAAACCAGAAGAAATGAACAGATTCCTAGATACATATGTATTACCAAAGTTGAATCAATAAGATAAAAAACTTGAATAACCAAATAATAGTAAATGAAATTGAAAACATAATAAAAAATTTACCAAGCAGGGCTGAGGTTCTTGTGGATTCATAGCTAAATTCTACAAGAAATTTAGACAAGACTTAATACTCTTTAAACTCTTTAATGAAATTGAAAGGGAAGCAAATCTCTCCAAATCATTCCAGGAAGGAAGAAATACCCTGATACCAAAACTAGAGAAAAACCCAACCAAAAAAGAGAACTACAGGTCATTCTCCTTAATGAACATAGGTGCAAAAATTCTCAATAATATACTACCAAATAGAATGCAGCATATCATCAAGAAGATTATACACCATGACCAAGTGTGATTCATCCTAGGAATTCAGGTTTAATATGCGCAAATCAATGAATGTAATACACCATATCAAGAGAACCAAAGACAAGAATCACATGATCACCTCAATAGATGCAAAAAAAGCTTTTTCAAACACTCATTCATGATAAAAATCCACAGAAATCAGAATAAATAAAAACCATCCATGACAAACCAACAGGCAACGTCATACTAAATGGACAAAAACTGAAACCTTTCCCTTTAAAATCAGGAACAAGACAAAGATGTTCACTGTCACCTTTCTTATACAACATAGTTCTGCAAACATTAGCCAGACCAATTAGACAAGAGAGAGAAATAAAAGGAATAAGGATAGAAAATGAAGAAGTGAAATTATCATTATTCACAGATGACATATACTCTACATGGAAAATTCCAAAAACTCCACCAAAACACTCCTCAAACTAATAAACAAATTCAGTAGCATAGTTGGATACAAAGTCAACACTCAAAAATCAATACCATTCCTGTACACAGACAGCGAATACACTGAGAGAGAAATTAGGGAAACCACACCTTTCACAATAGCATCCAAAAAATGAAATACTTAGTAAACAATCTAACAAAAGAAGTAAAAGATCTACACAGTGAAAATTACAGTACTCTGAGGCTGGGGATATAGCTCAGTGGCACAGCACCTGCCTGGCAAACTCAAGGTCCTGAGTTCAATCCCCAGTCCAAAAAAAAAAGTTGTAGTACTCTGAAAAAAGAGACTGAAGAGGATTTCCAAAAATAGAAAGATTTGGAAGAATCAACATTGTGAAAATGGCCATACTCCAAAAAGTGTTATATAGATTCAATGCAATCCCAATCAAAATACCATTAGTATGCCTCACAGATCTAGAGAAAATATTCCTCAAATTCATCTGGAAGTAGAAGAGGCCTAGAAAAGCAAAAGCAATCCTGGACAACAAAGAAAAGGCAGGAGGGATCACAATCCCTGATTTGAAATTATACTACAAAGCTACTGTGATAAAATCAGCATGGTACCAGCAAAAAAAAAAGGACCTGAGATCAATGGAACAGACTTGAAGATGCAGACACAACCACAAACACAGTCAGCCACTTTATCTTTGACCCCCCAACATGTTCACTGGAAGAAAGATAGCCTCTTTAATAAATGGTGCTGGAAAAATTGGCTGTGCACATGCTGAAGACTCAAACTAGACCCATATCTATCACTCTGCAGTAAACTAAAATCAAAATGGATCAGAGATCTAAATATTAAAACAGAAACACTAAATCTACTGGAAGAGAAAATGGGTAGAATTCTTGAAACGTAGGGGTAGGCTGAGAGTTGAGGAAAAACCAAACTGCACAGGAAATATTGCAAAGAATCAACAACTGGGAGCTCATCTTACTGAAAAGATTTGCACGTCAAAAGAATCACCAATAGGATAAAAAGAAAACCTACAAATGGGGAAACATTTTAGCCAATAGTCCCTCAGACAAAAGACTTCTATATAGACCTTATAAAGAATTTTAAGAAATCAGGGCCCCAAAATTCAAAGACCCACTCCAAAAATGGGCATCTGAGATAAACATACACTTCTCAGATGAGGAAATACAAATGGCAAGTAAATATATGAAAAAATGTTCAGCATCATTAGTTACTCAAGAAAAGGAAATTAAAATAATGCTGGGCTTCCATCTCACCCCAGAAAGAATAGCTGTCATCAAGAAATCAACCAATAACAAATGGTAGAGGGCTGTGGAGAGAAAGGAACAATTTTCCACTGCTGGTGGGAGTGTGGTACAACCACTGTGGAAATCAGTGAGGAGATTCCTCAGAAAACTAGGATTAGAGGTCCACTCAACCCAGCTATTCCCCTCCTGGGTATTTTTTCAGAAGAACTGAAAACATCATAGCACAGTGATATATGTGCACCCATGTTCATAGCAGCGCAATTTGTAACAGCTAAATCTTGGAAACAATCTCTAAATGCCCATCTACTTAAGCATGGCTTAAAAAGATGTGGGTTTTTTTTATACAATGGAGTATTACTCAGCTATAAAGAAAGATAAACTCCAGGCTTTTATAGGTAAATGGATACAACTGAAGACCATAATCATAAGTGAAATAAATTAGACCTGCATATGTAAATATTATATTGTCTCCCTAGTGTAAGAAGCTGGAAGAGTAAACAAAATCTGAAAGGTACAATAGATAATGTGAAAGGAAAGGGAAAGAAACTGCTCAAAGGTAAAGCACATCTGGGATAAGGGAAAGGAGAAGAAAGAAAGAAAGAAAGAAAGAAAGAAAGAAAGAAAGAAAGAAAGAAAGAAAGAAAGAAAGAAAGAAAGAAAGAAAGATATTCACAAGATAGCTAAGATAATTATACTGCTAGTTTCTATTGGTTTATTGAAACAAACAGTTAATGCATAATATTAGTGACCAATTATGTATGCTTATATCTGGCAATCTGAAGAACTACTTTGAAGACAACAGTATGCAATATAACAACCATTGTTAAATTTGTATCATCTTGTTTTCTGAAATTCTGTATCATTTCTAATGGTTTTTTTTTAAAAAATTACTTTTTACTCTTTAAAATAAAAAAGCAAAAAGAAATTAATAAATAAAATCAACAAAGTGGCAGAATATAAAATAAGCACACAAAAATCAATGGCATTTCTATAGACAAAGAATAATCCCACTGAGAAAGAAATAAGTAAAACAATCCTATTCATTTTAGTAGATTCAGGGTTTCTGATTTTGTATATAAGTCTTTGATCCATTCTAATTTGATTTTAGTACAAGGTGAAAGATATGGATTATGAGTTGTTCTTTGCATGGGTATAATTAGTTTGCCCAGCACCCACATTAAAGAGGTTATCTTTTCTCCAGTGTATGTAATTAGATCTTTTGTTGAAAGCACTTAATGTTGTTTCTGAATCTTGTATTCTATTCTGTTCATGAATATGTCTGTCTTTGTATGTCAGCACCATGCTGCTTAACAACTGTGACTTTGTAACATATCTTAAAGTGTGGAATTGTAACGCTTCCTGCCTTGCTCTTGTTCCCCAGGATTGCTTTAGTAATTCTAGGTCTCTTTGATTTCCATACACATTTTAGAATTACTTTTCTAGTTCTGTGAAAAGAAGCTGATGTTATCTTGATGAGGATTTTATTGAATCTATATACCATTTTGGTAATATGGCCATTTTGATGATGTTACCTCTGCCTATCCTAGATCAGGGAATTTTTTTGTTTTATTTTCTGATGTCCTCTTCAATTTGTTTTCAGAGCAATATAATTTTCATTATGGAAGTCTTTTGCTCCCTTGTTTAGGTTAATTCTGGGGTGTTTAATTTGAGATGATCATGTGGTTTTTATAACTGTTTCATATATGTTGTATGCTACATTTACTCACGTAGGTGTGTTGAACCATCCTTGCATCCTTGGGATGAGACCAGTGTGATTGTGATGCATGAGCTTTTTAATGATTTATTATGTTCTCTTTGCAAGTATCATGTTGAGCATTTTCACATCTATGTTCATGAAGGAAATTGGTGTGTAGTATTTTCTTGTTCATCCCTTGCTCAGTTTTGGTAATGCTAGGTCCAAAGAATATGATTGGCAGTGTTCCTCCCCTTTCCATTTCATCAAAGACTTTGAGAAGTGCTGACATTAGTTCTTCCTAGAAGTTCTGGGCACTGAATGGCTACAAGGTGAAGGGGAGATGCACTGTACTAGGGAGATATGAAACTTGGTCACTTGTGGGTCTTCCACATCAGGAAGTTAGGTGAGACAGAGCAAAGCCAGAGGCCAGCAGCAGCCAAGGATCAGCAAAGATGGTGAAAGAGTGAAGAGAAGTCCTCACAATATGCACAGATTCACCCTGCATGAGCTCCCGCCACCAACCACACTATGACGAGAATTAGGCTCATCCTCCTTTTAAGTTGCCTGTAGGTCTCACTGGAGTGTACCCATAACCAGGGTCTGTGAGTTGCAAATGGGAAGTAAGGATTTCTGCCAGGGCCTGAAGGCGCTCCTTAGCTGATACCCCATTGGGCTGTGGTGCTCTGGATCACAGCCAGAAAGTCTTCAGGTCTCACTGAGGATTTCAGTACAGCCAGGGACTGTCAGCTGCCTGTAAGCTAATCTGCCAAGCATGCAACATCACCGGAGTAAAGAGGGCCTGAGAGAGGCAAGGAGACAGTCCCCATCTGTGCCACCAAATGTCATGCAAAATGTTCAGGAGAGGCTAGTGTGGGTGGTAGAGGAATTTTACCAAGAGTAGAATAAATGCAGAGAGAAGACCATTGACATACACACTGTGAGCGGCAGTGGAGCAGTCAAGACAGGGCACCACGAGGTAAAGCTTTCAAGTGTTTGCTGCCCCACACTGGGGGATGTGGGGCTTGTGGCATTCTGCAAGACTGAACAACAGGTTACTTTTGATATGGAGTAGACAGCCTTCAAGATGCAATCAGTATGGGAACAACTGCTCCTTGTGACAAGACTGCACTCTAGTCACAGAATGTATGTTGGAAAACAGCTTACTGAGGCCTGCTTTGCAGAACAGATGATGTTTGTTTTACTTTCTATAGTCCCACCGTCTGCTGTCTGCAGCCTGGAAACCTACAAAAGCCAGTGCTATAATTCAACCCAAGTCTGAAGACTGAGAATCAGGAGACTTGAGGTACATCCCAGTCAGCCTGAGCCCAGAAGATAGGATGAGATAGAGGTCCCAGCTCAAGAAGCTGCCTCATAAGAAGGAAAGGACAAATTCCTTCTTCCCCTTCCTTTTTTTTTCTATTCAGGCCCTCAAAGGGTTAGTTGATCCCACTCACACTAGGGAGTGCAATCTACACTACTGAGTCCACAGCTTCAGATGCCTGTCTCATAGGAAACACCCTATGTGAGCCTGAGGCTCACTGAGCTTTATACATAAATCAGTCATTGTAAATAACTTTATGTTTGAAAGGAAGAATGGGAGGAGAGCTCTAGGATGTAGTGAACACAGTCGGTTTCTTCAAGGACATTTGTTTCAACGAGCAGCAGCTTCTGTGGGGCAGGAGGTTAAGATAATTGTTTTGGTGTTTGTTTTAAGATGAAGGCAGTTTTAAAAGCCATTTGAACATAAAGGAGAAGGAGGGAAGGTAAATGAGCAGAGGTAATCTCTAGTGTGCAGGTGGAGGGCTGGACGTGAGATTACATTACAGGCCACTGAAGTCTACACACTCAGGTTTGTTTGCTCGCTGACCAAACCAAAAGGGCCATTAGTTTTGGTTAAAACAAAAGAAAGGAAGAAAAGGAATCTATTCAAAGCTGGCTTCAAGGGGACAGGACCCGCATCACTCAAGTCACCCTATCACCATGTACAGGCGTGTCAGGGTCTTTTATAGCAACGACAGGAACAGGGGGAGTGAACACACCGAGACAATGGATATGTTACAGCTCCACTCATCCCTTCCTCAGCCCTATCTTTGCCATTCCTTCAGGTCAAACTTAACACTGACCTCCTGGTGCCAGATCTGTGTATCCTCTCCATTCATCTGCACTGAAGAGAAACAGCAGTGATTGTTTATGCCCTAGGGTGACAACATTTGGAACTACGTGTGTCTAAAGGAAAACATAACTTTTAAAGCTCCATTTTGCCATGGCACCCATGGCAACAGGTGGGGAGGCAGTGTGAGCAGGTACAGCTGCAGGCCAGTGAGTAGAGGCGGGTGAGGTGGCCCAAGTAAGATTTCTTCAGATGCCTTCAGTTTTCAGTGGTGGTAAGAACCCACATAATTAGTGGAGAATGAAGATGGAGAAAGAGATGATAGAGAGGTTGAGAAGGAAAAGTGCAAGTAGTCATCTAGGAGAGAAGGAAAGTATTTGGAATATGGGTGCATAATACAATGGCAGGAAAGCACTAAATGTGCTGAAGGTTTGTGATCATGAATTTGAAGTTAGACTAGTCAATATGGTTGTATATTCTTCTCCAAACATGTTTGCCTCCATTGTGTAGGAAAGGAGTTGCTAGTGTGGTGTTAACAGGACTATGGAAAAGTGAGTGTCACAGAGTGGCAAAGCAAGAGAGAGCAAATAAGGTAAGAGTGTGGACAAGATGGTGATTATAGTGATTGCCTATGAATTTAACTGGATCAAGCACCAAAGAGGAGTATGTTATGAATCATGTCAACTAAAGGAGACCTTCCAGTTATATTCTGTCTGGCCACTGTCTTTCATTCTGCCAGAGAATTGTAGAATAAAAAGTATAGCAGGACAATGAAATTAAACAGTCATGTTTACAAAAGACCAAAAAAGTATTTATTGTGAATAACCTTATTCTACAAGTACAGTGTAGAAACTAATACATATGTGTCAGAAAGCCATTAGACATATTATATATCAAGAATCAAACTCAAGCACAAAGATAAATTCATCATACAAGTTATAGTTTGTTTTTTTTATTGTGAATCATGTGGATAAGTAAAGACTAACATTTAATATTAACCAACATAAGGAAATTGAAGGTACTGTAGTAAAGTCAGAATTATAGAAATTAGCCCATAATACATTCATGAAGGAAATATTGTTAATTCTTTTTCACCCAAAGTCATTTTTTTTTTTTTTTTTGGTACTAGGAATTGAACTTATGATCTCAAGCTTGCTAGGCAGGCACTGTGCCGGTGAGCTACATCCCCAGCCCCTCTTTCTTATTTTATATATATTGCCATGTTTATTTTTATCACTATCTATAATGTTTAATATTTTTTTCTTTGTGGTATTGGAGATCAAACTTAGAGCTTTATGCATGCTAAGCAAACATTCTACTATTGAGCTATATTTCTAGCCTTTATTGAGCCTTTCCTTAAAACTTTGAGAAACTCATAACTTACTACCTTCTGGTGAACTTTGAGGGACATAAAATTAAATCAGGTATGGTCCTTATTGTCAGGGAGCTTACAGTCCAGTCACTGATATCATTTGTAGTCAACATATTTATATTCACTGATGTCACTTGTAATCTTATTCATCATTTGTATGTATACAGGCATACAGTGTGAGTAAAAATTAAATGTGAACTTACCATATGGGCCATTAATTCCACAGAAATGAAAGTTATATTCACACAAAATCTTATTCATGAAGATTCATAGAAATTTTATTTATAATGGTCCCAAACTGAAAACAATCCATTGTCCTTCAATGGGTGAATGATTAAGCAACCTATAGTATACCCAACCATGAGATACTATTCAGCAATGAAAAAGAATGGACTACAGACACATACACATCTTATCCAGCATAGATTTGTAGAGAATTACACTAAGTGAAAAAGCCAAGCTGAAAATGTATACTATGATTCCATTTATGTATAATTCTTGAAATGATAAGATCATACAGATGGAAAACAGACTTCTAGTTACTAGGGACTAGTCCAGGGGACAGGGTTAGGGAAGGAGCCAGGTAGACATGGATTAGCACAAGAGTTTGATCAAACATCTTCACAACAATGGAGGACACAGAGATCTTACATGGATGATAAAATTACCCAGAACTAAATACATTTCTCATGAAAACACATACAACTGTTATATTTTTTAAAACTGCTGAAATCTGAATTAGGGTGGTAGATCATTGCCTGAACTTCTGGGTTTTACTGTTGTACTACAGCTCTACCAAATGTTACTATTTTCAGAAACTAGTTTAAAGTGCACAATACTTTTCTGTATTATTTTACAGTGACAATGGTATGCAAATGTAATTTACAATTACCTGAGATTTTTAAAAAATGTATTCTTAAGGAATTTCAGAACAGAGGATTTTATCTATGTATAGAGTCAAGGAAGTTTTCAAGGAGGAGGCAACATTTGAAATACACTGCAGATTCTGTTATACCAGAGTCAGATTTAATCATATTTATCATTTTTTAAAATTGAAATGAAAAATTAGAATAAGTCATCCCAATGAGAGACTATCTTCACAATGGGTTTTGGATGATCCCAACAAAATATCTTTCATGGAATGAGAATTAACAACAAAGCAGCACATTCTGTGGATCTAATTATTTCTTCATTTCAAGGAGTTGTATTCAACCTATTATAATCAAATACCATGTAGGATTTATTTTTGTCTTTTTGAGACAGGGTCTTGCTATGCAGTTCAGGCTGGCCTTGAGCTCACTTTGTAGCTCAGGCTGGCCTCAAACTCAGAACAGTCCTCCTGTCTCAGCCTCCCAAGTGCTGGGATTACAGGCGTGCGCCACCACGCCCAGCTACCATACAATTTAAAACAAAACTGCAGTTTCGGTACAGCCACAGGAATGCTATCTTCTGTTTCTTGAGCACCAAGCGTGTTCAAAGACCAGTGCTGAGCATGCTTCAAACATTTCAGTTTTATTACTATAGCAATTATTTGAGTAAATATTAGGTCTACTTTATAGACGAGTGATTTAGGCATAAAATACTTAACTGGTTTAAATCATACTTAGTGTACTGGGATTACTTTAAAAAATCAGTATGTAAATATAGTCATGCATCATTGTCTGATAGGATGCATTCTGTGAAATGAATCTTTTAGGCTTTTTCATCCAGTGAAAGCCATGGTACATACTCACACAAACCTGGATGGCAGAGGTCACGCACATTGTCATGAGCATGGAAGTCATGCTTTGCCCTGCAACGTGATGGCTAGAGTGTAGGGGTGGGAATTTTTCAGCTCCATTGTAACCTAGTGGGACCACAGTCCTCTATGGCCTGTCATTTACGCAAGTGGTCTGAGGTCACATGACCATAATAACAAAGCCATGTTTTCTGCACAATGCAAAACTAAAAGAGCCACTCAAGGACACTTCTTACCATGTAGTGAAAACTTTGTTAGGTGCTGTGGGAACAGAGGTGAAAAATATGCAAGAGAAAATGCTTCTCCTCTTGTATACTTAATAAATATTACAATCATGACTTAAACTTCTTCAATAAATTAGCTAACATAGGCCATGCATGGTGGCACACTGCTATAGTCCTAATACTTTGGGAGACTGGTGCAGGAGGACCTCAAATTTAAGCCTAGCCTGAGCAGTTTAGTGACTTAATGAGGTACTAATTCAAAAGTTAAAAAAAAATGCTGGGTGTGGTGGTGCACGCCTGTAATGCCAGCACACGGGAGGCTAAGGCTGTAGGATCATAGTGAGTTTGAGGCCAGTCTGCGCTGCATATTGAGACCCTGTCTCAAACAATAATAATAAATAATAATAGTATAAAAAAAGGCTGGTGATGTAGCTCAGTGCAAAAGACTTGGGTTCCATCTCTAGTATTGGGGGAAAAAATGGCTATGACAGGTACGTTCAGGAATACTAAAACCCTTACTATATTATTCTTCAAAATAAATTACTATTTTAAGAATATTATCGTGTTATCTGTTTCTCTATGCACATAAAGTTTGACCAAGTGTTCATATCTTCACTGTGGCTCACACTCTAATTCTTAAATCTTTTCTAGACAGAAATACCAGCCATATTTGTCTGAGGAATACAATGCCATTGTAAAATAAAACTCCAAGAATTTCTCTTTAATTTAGATCTTTCCAAGTTTGTATGGGAGTTTCTCAAATCATGGGCTGTAAATTTTATTTGAGTTTGGAATCTAATTCCCAGAAATCTAGAAAATAGTAATGATGCTGACATCATGCTAATAATGGTGCTAGCATTATAAAAAGATAAATTATATTCTTTGGCTTTACAAAATCCTAATTCAGAATTTCTACTATAGTTTTCATTATTACTTGAAGATATTCTTAAATCCAGGTTTCCTTCTTTCCTGTACCTTCTTACAGAGTAGAGAATGCTACACCGGGGTCAAATTGCAGAATATACTTGGGACTCACATTTTAAGGGAACACTGAAAGTTACTTTGAAATGCACCTACAGTCTTGTTTTAACTTACAGTGGACCCTTGATTTAGGCCCGGCCTCACATATGGACAGCAGAATTTTAGGTTCAACCTATGACCAAAGTCTTGAGTTACGACCTGACCAGCGGCTTGTGTGGTTGTAAATAAAGACTCGTGATGCCAGAAAAACAAGTGTAAGTGTCAGTCTGAGCCCAGATTCCTGATGTTCTTATGGAAGGAGACTCTCCTTCCAAACAGTAACCACCTTCATTCCATCCTCCCTTCAACTTAAATGGTGAATACAGTATGAAATTGTTGTTTCTGGTGAACTAGGAACATTATATAACTTTCTGGTGAACACACTAGGAAAATTATGGGTTTGTCTGGTAAATTAAGCATATTATACCACCTTTTTTTTTTTTTTTAACCAAAAAAGGTTAGTTAAGAAGTGCTTTGGATGTTCAGAACACATTATGGGTATTTCCATCATTTTTTGTGGCAAGGATAGTCTTGATTTACCACCAACCTGAGTTACAACCAGCCCTCACGAATGAATTGAGCTCATAAGTCAAGGGTCCACTGTAATCATTTCTCTCAGTTTCCCCAAAACATCTTATTAAATGGAACACAAAGTATGTAAAACACTCAACACCATTAATTCAAGTCAGTTTTCAAATCTGATTTTAAACAAATGTCTAAATTTAATTAGTGCATATGCCAATCCTTTCAGATCACTTGTATATTCTGTAAAGGAAAGGGCAGCTGAAAGACTACTGCATCTTGCCATCAATATGTCAATATGGCACCAGTCCTAACTTCATTTTGGTCCAAATCACTTGACTATTGTGTCTTGAAGGGCTCAGAATAATCTATAAAAACTAAAATGACAAAGTCAGCCCATGCTCAACTTTTCCTCTCCTGTCTGTATCCAAGAAGTCAGCAATACAGTGTTGTACTAGATGCATCACAGAGGGGGCTACCAGGTTATCTGCCTTGTGCGATTCTCCCATCTCAAGCCAGATGGGTCTAACAGGACCACTGTCCATGGGCAAACTAGAAACAACAAGGAAGCACATCTGTGATCTCTCAAATGAGGACCGAGCCCAGTTTGAATGCAAATACAGCAGCATGCTAATGCCTGGACCTTATGCCCCTTAACCCTTTCCAGCACAGGAAAGGTTGAGATGCACAAGCATTTAGTGATGCCATTTAGTTAACTCAAATCCAGTCAATAGTTGCCTCATGCTGCCTTCATTCTCTCTTCTTCAACCACGCAATTACTTTCACCACACAAGGTGTGCTAATTGTTCTGTAATATATTCTCATTCTAGCCTCAAAGTTTAAGACTTTTCAGTCTACTGACTGGTTACATTTTCCATGTCTTCCACATCTTCATAGATTATGCTACAATGTCAAGCAAATAGATGACTAAATCATTTCATTGTTTTGTGTCAACATCCTCAGGAATTTCCTGTTAAATAAATACTGTTTTAACTTATCCAAAAGAAGTACATTATACAAAGTTTGTATAATTATTGTAGTCATAATAAAACAGAACTGTTTTTGCTTTTTTCTAGGTAGTCACTTGACTGGAAATTTGCAAAGCTACACAGTGGTTTCTCTCTATATTTCCTTAAATTAGTTTCCATTCTTTTCCATTATGAGGTGTTAAGTAGTTGCTGCCTCCCTTTGCTTGACCTTTCATCATATGATCATTTTTCATAGGATGCAAAGGAAAAACGTCTAATATGTCTCCATACATTAAAGAAACACTTTTTATCTTGTCTTTCATTCCTTGTACCAAATCTTGAAACTAAAAATTTACTGAGATGAGAGAAACTGAGAAAATGAAGAAAGGCATTGCTTCAAATTGTGTATTTGCATGAAAAACTTATGTCAACAAGCCAAGATTTTGATGACAGAAAATGCCCAGAAAACATATGAACACACATTGGGCAGAGCTCATCTGGCAGTCACAGATGCTCATGTTGGGAGAAGAGCTAGGGTGGAAAAGTGTCCATCAACCAGATAGTTTAGTGACATGGACCAGGTCTTTGTGACTGTTAAGGCTTCTTCTGCAGTTCTGCATCTCTAAAAATGAACTATCACATACAGAAAGAAGTTTTGTTGCACGGGTTTTCCCTAGATACCCGTTTTGGAAGTGATCCAGTCCCGCAGCGCAGTCACTCTCGTATAAACACCAGGCTTGTAGGGCTTCCCGCATTCATCGCCCCAGCTCACTATTCCAGCAAGGTACCAGATGTCCCTAGCATCAGCACCAACCAATGGTCCTCCAGAATCACCCTTAAGAAAAAGAGACAGGTTAGTAATTCATAACTCATTTTATTACAGAAGAATTTGTTGTTTTTCTAAGTTAAAAATGTAATCAAAGTGATGAACTTCACAAGTTTCCAGTGTGTTCAGACCCAAAAGTGATTCCCTCTCTTTCTGTCAGTTATTCACAGAGAGGAGACACTCCATTACCTGGAGAATTGGTTTAGCCTCACACTTCAGTACTCTGAGTTTGGAGGCTGTATCCCTTTGGAAAGTTTCCATGGCTTATATCACCCAAAGCCTCGTGTGCTCATAGGTGGGGCTGTTGGGAGGTGACTGGATCACGGTGGTGTGATTCTCATGAGTGGATTTTTCTGTTAATGACTTTATAGCCAAATGTGATGTTAGGAGGGGAAGCCTGGCAGGAGGAGGTGGATCACTGAGGAGAGGGTGTGGAAGGCTCTAACACCCCCTACAAACATCTGTGATCATTTCCACTCTTTCTGCTTCCCAACCCCATGCCAGGAGCTGTTTCTCCTCTGCCACGCTCCCCTGCCTCGGAGCCATGTGAGACTATGGACTGAAACTGCTACACACTGTGAGCTAAAGTAAATCATTCCTCCTTCAACTTGTCAGTGCTGGGTATTTTGTCCCAGTAAAAAAGAAAGTAACTGAGACAAGAATAGTACTTTTAACTTATCTGATATGTCCGACAAAATAACTCCCTGTACAGCTGCCACATATTCGTGAGGCATAACTCTCCCCTGAAAGGGCAGCGTCTGTTACTGATAAGCTGTACGGATCTTAGTCAGACACCTGAGTTTCAGCTTCACATTTGGGTTTTTCAGGTTGCTAAGACCTTTAATTTATTTATCAATGCTCTTAATATTTGGTAACTATGATGAAGATGAAATAAGACTATAAGTGTAAAGTGCTAAACCTAACACAAAGTAAAATTTAGGAAATGTATATAGAAAACTGCAAATACCAATTGTTTGTGTCTTGGAAAACTTAGAAGGCTGTCTGCACACAGGTCATAAGCACATGGTACTGGCTGACCATTCCAGTACTTGGCGGATTCTGGGCCTCTAGGTACTGACCCCGTAACACATGTTTGGTACTCTCTGAAGCTCTTAATTAATTAAAATATTAAGCCATTAGTTTCTGTAATTCTTGCAACAAAGCATAGAGTTTGGTTCTATTTTCTCCAGCTTAGCAATAAAGAAACTAAAACATGAGAAATTAAGTTATTTGCCTGAGATCATGAGCAGATCAGTAGCAAAAATTAAACTGGAATCTACAACAATCTAACCATAATTCCCTACATTATACTAACTTCCTGGTAAAATTCCTTCATGCTTTACATCTAAGAACATTAATAATAGCTGAAAATAATAATGGTTAAATTTAAAATAAGATTTTAAATTATTTTTTGTAGTGCTGAGTGTTGAATCCAGGGTCTTTGCACTGAGATATATCTCCAGCACTTTTATTTTTTATTTAGAGACAGGCTCTGCAGTCCTTTTCTTTTCTTTTCCTTTCCTTTCCTTTTCTTTTCTTTATTTTTTATTTTGAGATAGGGTCTTGATAGGTAACTATGGTAAGTTGTCCAGACTAGGCCTGGATTTATGATTCTCCTGCCTCAGCCTCCCAGATTTCTGATTACAGGTGTGTACCACAATGTCAAGCAATGTGTTGTAATTTTTAAATCAATTAACTAATAAGAATATACTGGTATTCTCATATGTGGTAAATAATACAAAAGAAGTATAACCACACAGGCCTTGCTGAGTCACATTTTTGCCAACTGATCAATATGTCGTCATGTTGTATCTGTGTTTCTGTTTAAACAGACCTCATTCAAAGGAAAGATTTGTGCTAATATTGATTGGACAATTAAATGCATATATCTTGTACTCTAAGAACTGATTTTTTTTTATTTTAAAGAGAAAAAAACTAACAAAACAATGAAGACAAAAACAAAAACTAGACAAAAACAACAAAAATGATACATGACCTCTAAAGAAAATGATAGGCATTAACAATGGTTGCTTATAGGGCTCAGTGGCACAGTGCCTGCCTGGCAAATGCAAGGTCCTGAGTTCGATTCCCAGTACCAAGAAAAAAAGAAAAAAAAAACAATGGTTGCTACATTATATACTGTTATTTTCAGTGAAGTTGCTCAATCAGATGTAAGAATGTAAGACTGATCAAACAATCAAAGACAACAGGAAATGAAAAAAACAATGGAAACGATACAGAACTTCACCATACAAGATGGTAGGAATTCAACAATTCTTATACTGCATATTGTTGTCTTTAAATCAGTCATTGTGATTACCAGATATAGTCATGCAAAATTGGTCAAGAAAAAAAGAAAATTCTAAGCATTAACTGTTCCTTTTAATAAACCATAGACATCAGCAGTACACCTATCCCAGCTATCCTTGTATATACATATAACATTTTTCACTTTAAAGAGAAAAGAAAAAAAAAACAACAAAAACAAATACATAAACAAAACAGCATGGAAGGAGTAACTGGGATGAAGGAGCGGAGAGGAAAAAGAAAGAAGGAAGAGAAAAAAATATGTGTATGTATACACAGGATAGCTAGGATAATTTTACTATTAAGATCTGTTGGTTTATTGAAAGGAACAATTAATGTGTAATTGTTTGAGCAATCTTACATGCCTATATCCGGTTATCTGAGTAACCACTTTGAAGATAACATTATGTAATATAACAACCATTGTTAATACCCTATCACTTTGTTTTGAAATTCTGTATCATTTTTATTGTTTTCTAAGTAACTAATTTAAAGATAACAATACACAAAGTATTAACCATTGTTACTTTCCTATTCTCTTCTTTGGAAATTTGTTTTACTATTTTTCTCTTGAAAATAAAATTTTTAAAAAGATGCCTCATTTAATATATATGGTTGATCTGTTAACACTAAACTTAGTCAATAGTGCTGTAATTCAAAGTTTATCTGATGTACATATTTTCTCTATAAGGCACATCGCAGCCTTTTTATGCTACTATACTTTAGCACTACACTTGGGGACTATTTTAAACAATAAAATTACCAGTGAGAGGCACACACTTGTGAAAAAATGTAGCACTAAATAGACCACAAAAAGGAGATTTGTTTACAATCAAAACTAAAACAAAAAAGTACAGAGTCACCATTTCAGAGGTCAAGTAGAAGCATGAGCTTTGGGTATCTCAGTGTTTTACCACTCTATTCATGCCTATTGGTGATCTTAAAAGCATTCTGAGTATTACTTTGGGGTTAAAAATGTGTTTTAGTGAGTAGGTACATTTGCAAATATAGACTATTCAAATAACCAAGATTAGTGCTGCTGTGGTTCAGAATGAGAAAGTCTCCCCAAAGTCTCACGTGTTCAGAGGTGGGGATTTGGGAGGTGACTGCACCCTGGGGCACCATACTCCACGGTGGGTTCATTCACTACTGAGCTCAGCAGCTTCTCTTAGGAGGAGGGGCCCTTACAGGCATCTCCTGCAGGCACGACCAGGAAGAGCAGCTCTCCCTCCCAGGCTCATGCCTTCTCTCTCTCCCCTTCCTGGTCACTGTGACGCCAGCAGCTTTCCTCCACTGTGACCACGGCCATGTGATTTCTCCCTGAAAGTGTGCCTAACATACATGGACTGTGCTCTGAAGCTGTGAGCAAAAATAAACCTCTTCTCCTTTAAGTGGTGGGGTCAGCTACTGCACTCTAGCTATGAAAAAGTAACTAAGACATATGTATTTTCAAGTGATATATATTTCATCATTTTATTTCATTTTAGGAGATTTATTTACAGAACCAACATTAAGTTTTTGCAGGATGTTTTAATGGAACCTGTGTATCTTGCTCTACAGGGTCAATCAGGGCCACAGAACAGAACAAGATAGAAGGGAGAGAGCTTTGACAGAGGTAAGGAGGAGGGTCAGCCGGGTTAAAGAGTTCAGTGTAGCAAAATAAATATCGCCAGAAGGACCAACCCCAAGGGAAATGTGGGAAAGAACGTCATGCACTGGCACATTGGGAAGCCAACTGAGGTAAAAACACAGAGAGAAAACAGGAAAAGCTATGAGAAATTCTTTGAAATAAGTAATATACAATTTTATAGATTCAGATTGGAAAGTATATCAAACAATGGAATTTCAAAAAGTAATAGGAGAGAATGACACCCTGAAACAAAATATTAACTGGAAAGGTGATACATGTAAATAAAATATCTGGATCACTGAGAAGGGGAAGGGCTGTCACTATGCCGGCCTACAGGGCTCCAGGGAGCAGCCATTGAGAGATCATCAGGAACAGCCTGAGGGAATGAGTGAGGACTGCGGAGGCTGGACTCTGGGACAGACTGCACAGACCAGCCCCTCCTTGCCCTGATTTCTCCTACAAAAGGCCTGGCGGTATCTTCACCTGCACTACTCATCCAACACCCATCAGAGTGAGGACAAACAAGTGAACAGGGTCTTCCGACTCCTGCAGGTGCACGCCCCTCCCTTCCACTTCTGCGGACCCCACTAGCACATGAACAGGCCCAAGGATTCCAGCATGAGGCCCCTCGGGAAGACTCTGTGAGTCAAGCCCAAGGACGGCATTGGATTGTGCCTGCTGGCCTGAGGGGAGAATTCTTGAGATTGAATCAGTTCAGGCTTTGAGCGCAAGGGAAAAGTGGAGAAATTGGTGTTGCTACGTGCAATCAGACTACAGCTAAGGCCGGAAGGGAACTGCATGACCACTCAGGTTTTCTAGCATAGTGGTCATGCGATAGTCACGTGTACATGCTCTTGTTGGAGCACTTGATATGGGGACCTGAAGGGTTTCTCTTTGCTTTAATTTAATTGCTGATCTTCTCTCCCTCTTCTCATCTCTCAGCTTCATTTTTTCAATTCATGCTTCTGCAAACAATACTACTTTCTTTCTTTTACTCCCGTGTTTTAAATTCTTCTTTTCCAGATTTTCCTTTTCTATATTCTGCTCTCTCACAGTTTCTTCTGCTTTCTCACATATTAATCACCTGTTTTCTCTATTAGTATATTCTTTTGTTCTTCCTGACTTTACCTAGGCCCCTTGCCCTCCTCTGCATCTTCCTTACCTTTCAGGTACACAAATATATCAACAGGTTCTAACAACCTTATAGCTTTCTTCAGTTCCCAAAATAAACCTCCCTCTTCCTACATTTAATCCTTTCCCCCACAAACATCTTAAAATCCTCAACACTAACCTTTAATCGTAGTAGAATGCCTCCAGCAGAATCTAACCTCCTTTCTAATTTATTTTTTACCTACTACTATTTCTCCTATGTACCTCTCCTCCTCCTGATTTACACTCCTCTTTCATCCCTACCTTTTTCTGTTCCCTTCACTTCCCCTTCCACATCACAGACTAATAGAAGATAGGCTGCAAAGAATTTTGATAAAAGGTGAAAATATAAATGCAAGGTTTATTACATATAAGCAATGCATGACTAGATGCTGTTAAAACTAGTAGTAATACTTTCCTCACAACAGTGTGACAGGGTCCAAACCACTTCAATCTGAAGGGGTAAATACTATGTTTGGACAAATAAAACTGAAAACATACATTGGAAGGAAGTATCTAACTAAAAAGATCTTCATACCAACTACAATCTCTCCTCACCCTACTTAGACATTAGTTCTCAGTACAAAATACAAGAGTCTGCAAAAAAAACATGGAGAAAACAGAAAAGAAAACCTTGTATAAATATTTTCATACTAAATTTATGGAAACATCATGAGATTAATACAAGTTACCTTTGGCCTTTAAATTATAAGAGGTGCTCAAAGTGGTGGCCATCAGCTTCCACACATTTATTAGCATGGTGAGCTGCTGAAGTGTGTATACAGTTTTTGACAGACACTATCTGAGAAAACCAGGCAACAAAATGCTCCCAAGATCTTCCAAATCCCTCAAGATAGTGCCAGGGCCCACCAGTGGAGAGAAAAGCAAACACCAGGTAGTAGAGCTTTACAAATCGATTAAAAAACAGTTGATGAAACTTGGTGGGTTCAAGAAAACATTATCAAAAAGTTTATGGAATAAACTATACAATATGGAATAAACTATACAAAATATACAAAATGACCAATGTGATATGGGAAAACCAAATAAAAAATGGAAGAAGTGATCAAATGGTTCAAGAAAAGAAAAACACTTTACCAAAGATATAGACCTCAAAAATATATTAGACAGAAAAATCAGAAGTTAAAAATAATTGGATAAATACATAAGTTTCAGAAATGACCAAAATAAACACAGGTTTTGGAAATCAAGAAAAAAATAGTAAATTATAATGAATTATTCAATGAAGCTTTAAAAATTCATCTAACAGCTAGTATTTGATGCTAAGAAGAGCAACTTAAGGCTAATTTGAGTCAAGGGAGAAACTAGAAGACAACACATGTGGAATAAAAATAAAATCTCTTTAGAGAAATTACAATAGAAAATGTTCCAAATAGAAAGACTTCACACAGGTAAGCAAGGTTTACAGAACACCAAACAAAAATGAAAAAAAATAAAAACTTCTTATGACACATCTTAGTCTAAAGTTGATAGGTCCAACAAAAAGAATCTTAAAAACTGTCAGAGAAAAACAAGAAATTACATATAAAGTTAAATCTATTAGGAATAGAGTGCACTTCTCGACACATACTTTAAAGGCCAAGAGAACCTAGAGCGAAGTATTTCAAGTCCAAAAAGCAAACAGCTTCCAACCCAGATTAACATATCCTGTAAAACTTTCTTTCCAAATAAATAGAGATGTAAGGATAAATAAAGTCATTTTAAGAAAAATAACAAGAGATACATGAACATCAAATCAATAATACAAAAAATATTCAATAATGTCCTAGACAGAGACAATGAAACCAACAAAGCCAAAAATTCAGATAGATTGAATACATCAAGCAATGCAAATATATAAACAAAAAAGCAAAATAAAGGAGTTGTCAATAGAAAAATAATAAAATGTCAGGAATAAGCCCTCATCTTTTACTAATAAATCTCAGTGTTAAAGGCCTCAATTCCCTGATTAAAAGACATAGACTGGCAGACTATATCAAAAAACAGAATCTAATAGTCTATTACATTAAATAAATGAATCTAATCTGAAAAGATATTCATAGACTAAAAATTAAGAGATGGAGAACAATCAATATTTCATGCACCAGGATCACAAAAGGAAGAAGGGATTTTAGTCCCTGACACAGTAAACTTCAACCTAAAAGTGATCTGAAGAGGCAAAGTTCACTACACACTAGTTAAGGGAACAATCCAACAGAAAGAGATAAAATTTGTAAATATATATGCAAATACTGGAGCTCCTATCTTTAAGAAAAACAAATATTGCAGGACACAAAAAATCAAATAAATGCCAACAAAATCATAACACTCACTACTTCACTTTCACAAAGAGACAGATCAAGCAAATAAAAAAATCAACAAAGAAATATCATAGTTGAATTACACTTCTGAATGAATGGACTTAGTAGATATCTATAGAGTGTTCTTCCCTACAACAACAACATATACATTCTTCTTAGCAGCACACATAATTTTCTCCAAAATAGACCACATATTAGTACTTAAATAAATATAAAAGAATTGAAATCACCTTATCTTTACTATTATAGTGCATTGACACAACAAATCAATCACAGAAGAGACCACAGAAAATATATCAACACCTTCAAACTTAATAACATGCTCCTGAACATCTAACAGGTCACAGAACAAATCAAGGAAGACA
>NW_004955447.1:4565374-4599934 GCF_000276665.1 Chinchilla lanigera | reverse complement strand
TTAATAAGAAATTGGCAGATAGAATGCAGAAATCATCAAAGGACCATACATCATCAACAAGTAAGTTTCATCTCAAGGTTGCGATGCTGGATCTATATATGCCGATCAATAAATGCAGTATATCACAGAAACAGAAGCAAGGTCAAGAACCACACTATCACATCAATAGATGCAGAAAAAGCATTTGACAAAATTCAGTGTCCACTCATGATAACAAAAAACCCTGAAAAAATAGATGTAAAAGGAACTAACCTGAATGTGACAAAAAATCTACTTATAACAAATCAACAGCTAGTATCATATTAAATGGGGAAACACTAAAAGTTTTCCCTCCAAAATTATAAGTAAGACAAGGATGCCCACTT
Organism: Chinchilla lanigera; assembly: GCF_000276665.1. Lineage (NCBI taxonomy): Eukaryota > Metazoa > Chordata > Mammalia > Rodentia > Chinchillidae > Chinchilla > Chinchilla lanigera. The sequence continues at coordinate 4,599,569 of NW_004955447.1, read as the reverse complement.
TCACTGCTTCTGTTCAACATAGCACTCAATGCATTACCCAGAACAATCAGGGAAGGGAAACAAATAAAAAAGAATATGTATAGGAAAGGAAGAAGTCAAGTATTTAGTATTCGCAGATGCCATGATTTGCTACATAGAAGACCCCAAAAATTCCACTGAAAGTCTCCTAGAATTAATAACCAAGTTCAGCAGTGTAGCAGGATACAAAATCAACACATAAAAATCAATAACATTCCTGTATACCAATAATAAGCTCACTGACAAAGAAATTAGGAAAACAATACCATCACTATAACATCAAGAAAAATTAAATATGTAGGATATAATCTAACCACAGAAGTGAAAGACTTCTACAAAGAAAACCACAGGACTCTGGAAAAGGAGTTTAAAAAGGACACCAGAAAATGGAAAGATATCCCCTGTTCCTAGAGAGGCAGAACAAATATTGTCAAAATGGCCATTTTCCCAAAACTGACATATAGACTTGATACACTCCTAATCAAAAAACCTTCCTTTACACACCTAAGGCAAACAAATCTAAAATTCATATAGAATCAAAAGAGACTCAAAATAGCAAACACAGTGCGGGGAAACAGGAGCAAAGCAGGAAGCATCACAATACCCGACTTGAAGTTACACTACAAGGCTACAGAGATTTACAAAAATAAAAGCATGGTATTGGCACACAAGCAGACACGCAGATGAATGGAACAGAATAGAGAAGGTAGAAACAGCTCCAGATACATTCAGTTATTTGGTTATGGACAAAGCAGACACTGGAGGAAAGTAGACTCTTCAGCAAACAATGCTGGGAAAACTGACTGTCTATATGCAGAAGCCTAAAGCTGAACCCATACCTCTCCCTAGGTACTAAACTAAAATAAAAATGGATCTAAATCTTACAGCAGAAACACTGTCTGAATATTATACACAAATGTCTAAATATTATAGCAGAAACACTTAATCCACTGAAAGATTAAATAAGTGAAGCTCTTGAAGTCATTGGTATAAGCAAAGACTTTCTCAACAGAACTCCAACTGCACACAAAATAACAAGAATCAACAAATGGGATAACTGTCTTTGCTTGTTTGATCAATCTTACATTATTATGTCTAATGGACTGAGCAACTTTGTTGAAGGTAACAGTATGCAATGTAGCAACCACTGTAAATTTCTATCATTTTGTCTGGAGGTCATGTATCATTTTGTTGTTTTTGTGTTGTTTTGATTTTGTCTACATTGTTTTTTTGCCAGTTTTTTAATTTTTAAAATTAAAAAAAAAATGAGCTTGCATCAAATTATAAATCTCCTATAAAACAAAATAACCAACACAGTGAAAGACAACTTACAGAATGAGAAAAAAATTGTCAGCTATTCTCAGGCACAGGACTAATATCTAGAATATATAAAGAACTAAAATAATTAGATCCCCCAAATAAAAGACCAAATAAAACTGGGTGAGTGAAATGAATAGACATTTCACAGAAGAAGAAATACATTGGTCAGCCAGGAGTGGTGGCACATGTCTATAATCCCAGTACTCTGGAGGCTGAAGCAGGAAGATTGCTGCAAGTTTAAGGCCAGCCTAGGGTATAAAGGAGTTTAAGACCAGACTGAACTGCACGGTAAGACCCTGTCTCAAAAAGACAAAAAGAAAAAAAAAGAAATTCATTGGCCAATAAATATATGAAAAAAGGCTCCATATCTTTAGCCATTAAAGAAATGCAAATTAAAACAACACTAAGATTTTTGTTGTGCCAAAAAGAATGACAACCATCAAGAAATGAGATAATAAGAAATACTGGCATGGCCGCAGTGGAAAAGGAGCCCTTCCACATTGCTAGTGACAAGCAAACTAGTACAACCATAATGGAAATCAGTATGGAGATTTTTCAAAAAATTAAAGACAGAAATTCCACTTGACCCAGAGGCTCCCCTTCTGGGTATCTTCTGAAAACAGCTAGAGACATATTACATAAATACATGCACAAGAATGTTTATAGCAGCACAATTCTTAATAATTAAGTCTTGGAAGCAACTTATATGTCCATCAGCTGGCGAATGAATAAAGAAAATGTGGTGTCTCTACCTAATGGAATACTACTTGGCTACAAAGAAGGGTAAATTTGAGGCATTTCTAGGAAGATGAATACACCTTGAAAACATAACAAGTGAAACAAATCAGACACAAACTTAAGTACTATCTGGTTTCTCTTATTTGAGTAATCAAAGGAACAAATACAGAGCAAAACAAAGGACTGATAAAAGGACACGATGCATCTGAAACCTTTCACGTCCCCTTTCCTACCTTATCCCACCTTCCCATTTGCACAGTGTGTCCTTAGTTCATGTTTACAACATATAGACTACCTTCACCGCGGATCGTAAACATGAACTAAAAATAATAATAATGATAACAGGGCAAGGGGATCTGGAGATGTATGCATGCCCTAAAAGGAATGTAAACATCATGTACTCTGTATGAATAAAAATATTATAAGAGAATTTAGTGACACACCTAGATAACCACTGTTTGGCCTCCTCCAAGGTTTTACTATCAGTAGTGTCTATAAAGATGTGGAGGTCAACACTTTTACCTGCCAAAGACTCAAAGTTGAGAACACAAACCTATATAACCTGTGTAGCAAAATCAGGGTTCAAAAAGATGTGCGTGCTCCAGAATGAGATAAAATGGACTTACTTATCCAAGACTTTTTCAGACAAAGGAAATCTAAGAAAATTTTCCAGCTGCAGACTTACACTCAAGAATGGCTGATTGGCCAGACATGGTGTCTCATGCCTGTAATTGTAGCACTCAGTACGCTGAAGCAGGAGGTCCGTTGTGAGTTTGAGACCAGCCTGAGCTACATTGTGAATTCAAGGCCAGCCTGGGCTACATAGTCAGACCTTGTCTCAAAAAGGCAAAAATAATAATAACAATAACAATAATAATAGTAATAATAATGGCTGATAGAAGTTTCTGACACAGAAAATAAGTGATTTTTTTTAAAAAAGGAATAATCAAATTAGAAAAGAGGGAAGAACAAAACTGAATAAATATGCTTTCCTTCTCTTGAGTTTTCTAGGTTATGTTTGGAAATTGAAGCAAAGTTTTCTATGATGTGTTTCTCAATATATACAGAAAAATGTAATATTTGTATTTATTATAATATTACATAACAGTATTCCAATCACAGAAGTAATAAAAGAATTGAAGGAAGATAAGTTTTCTATTCTTTACTCCATTTAAAGTAGTAAGATATTAATATCAGTAGACTATGATAAGATATATATATATATATATATATATATATATGGAGAGGAGGAGAGAAAGACAGAACCAGAGACAGATAACAAAAGAACCACTAAAATTATTCTACAGATAGTAGAAAACATTAATAGATAAGTTAAAATGAAATTCTAAAAGGTTACTGCAAGATTTTATTCATAGAACATTCTGGAAATTACAAAATTATAGAGATGGAGGACAAATCAGTGATTGCCAGATGTTAGGAACATGGGTAGGGGCTGAGAATGATACTGATAAGCAGATCTTTGTAGTGGAACATCTTAATTTCAGTGGTGGTTGCATAAATCTATACATGTGGCGAAATGCCATCCATCTAGATGCACTTTGTACTCCTGTTAATTTTTTGTATATCATACTATAGTTGTTAGAAGCAATCACTGGGGAAAGCTGGTACACAACTCTTGTATAATCTCTTTGCAACTTTATGTAAATCAATAGTGATTGCAAAAAAGGTAAAAAATATCTTATGCAGCACACTAATATTATAGGCAGCTGAGTTAAATAGAAATTGATATACAATCAGAGAGGGACTGGGCTCTCAAGGAAGTCAGTGGAAAATAAAGACCAGAATTGTGGCTGGAGGTGTACGTGAAGGCCACGCCTCAAGACGGAGATGCATTGGCCAGCCCTCCATGCTCACTAAGGGATAAGCAGTAGCCTGGAATTGTATACTCTGATTAGCACCACCTGCTCCAGGAAGTCCAGGGAGGCATCTGTTTGCTAGGTGAGTGACCAGAGCATACAGTCCCATCCCTTCCCATAGAATGCCTTTGTTCTTTGCTATTGTACCCTTGTTATGTGACCCACTTCCCAACTGGGTCAGTGTTAGCTAAGCAGCTATACTAGTAATCCTAAGGGTCGAATATAGTTTGACCCACATTGTGACTTTGCTGTATAAATTACCCCTGAGAAAAGGTCTCAGTGGCAACCCACTTGCAGGACACCCCCCTGTCTCTCAGGAGATACCTGTCAACAACTTTCCTACTTTTAACTTCCCTAGTGCCTTGAAATTCGTTCTTTGATATTAAGGGACAAGAACTTGGAATGTCTGACATGGATCAGGCTGGGAGTTATATTTCTCCTATATCACTAATAGAAAAAGCCACTTACCTGGCATGCATCTCTTTTTCCTTTTAAGGAACCAGCACATAACATTCTTGGAGTTATAGCACCATTGTAAACTTGAGGGGTATTGCAAGTTTTTGTGTCTATGAGATTGATCTGTACTTGCCGAAGATGATTCTGAGCATTACCTAAAAGGAAAAAAAAGTCTTTTATTTGCAGATGTACGTAGACTTTGTAAAACTGAAGAAAGTCTTTAATAAGTATTAAGTGAGATGGTAATATTAAATCTTACAATATGTATGGTTTAGATATACTAAAATTTAAGAAGATAATTCCTTTCTGACTAGAAAATTGAGGTACATAGGAAAGAAACTCAAGTTGTTTTGAGTAAGTTCTATTCCAGATAGTTAAGAAATTTTGTCTGGAGAGAACAGAGGATTTATGATTACCTGGTCTTCACCACTGGCTATATCAATGCTCTCATATCTCTCAAACTGGCTAATTCTTTAGTAAAATATCCAGTGACTAGGAAATATATATTTCTCTTTCAAATACCTTACCAGCATCATTACTGTAGTAATTATGTAATTAATAGTAAATGAAGGCAGGAAATGATTTATACATCTTCTAAATGACACAGAGCTTGAGTTAACTCTGGTCCATATAACCAACCAACCAACCAACATATTTTGGGATAAAAAACATTCTTTTCCTTAAGTGCCTTGGAATCTCAAATGAAGTCAGTAGGATTGAGTTTCTCTTTAGATGCCCACCATTATTTTGTACTACTCCAAATCCTGTCACGAACAGCTCTTCCCCTGAGAGGAACTCATGGGTTGCATCAGGAAGACAAATTCTATGCACTGCATTTGTATAAGGAACTGGGCTAGAAAGCTCTGCAAGAGAAATATCATAATCATGCAAGGAGTGTTTATATTTTTCGTGGACAATTATTCTCCGGAGGCCTCTCTTCATTTTTGGAGGATTTATTGTTACTCCAAAGGAAGCAGTCCATCTGGCTGGGTTCTTGTACCTAGGGAGAAAAAATAAAGAAGAAATTCTATTTTACTGTGCTACCAATCTAATCATTTATATGAAATAGCTTAGCTCAAAATTGTCAATATAAGTTTTTCTTTTTAAAGTAATAGTTTCTATCTATTAAAACAAACCTTTTCTAATCTGAGAACCAGGGTCAGGGGGTAGATCAGGTAGAAAAGCCAAAAAGGCACATGCGTTAGGTTATAAATGCCAGCCTTTTGGTGTTATGGGGCAACTGTGACTTCAAAGTCCATACAGAAATAATACCCTGTACAGAATTAGAAAATTACATTTATTTTATGTGCTCAATATTCTCAACTCACAAACATGCACATTTCTCTGGAAGCTCTAAAGGCAATACAGGGCTGGGGATTTAGCTCAGCGGCACAGCGCCTGCCTGGCAAGCACAATGTCGTGAGTTCGATTCCTGGTACCGGAAGAAAAACAACAAAAATAAAAAAATTTTTAAAAAGGCAATACAATAATTTAATGAAGCATTACTGTTCTGTATCCTGTAGCTATCTGACACTGTGTTGAAAAGTTCTACATTCCTCATAACAAAGCTAGTCAGTATATTCAGTAGCATAATTTGCTACTCCCCAATTTATTCATATTTAATTTAGCTTTCTTCCTCCATGGAATTTCTTCATTGAGGTCAGTCCTATAATCTGTCCAGCCTCTTCTCCAATAAAGATACTCGGTTCTTCTCCTTCATATCAAGCTTAAAGTATGAAGAACCCTTTAAAGTTTGGCTTTCTTTGACAAACTATCATACTTTTATCAATGGATAATTACCTACAGAACTATATTTTGATAACTTTTTCAATGCCGGCACACAAAACTTCTCACTGAGGTTTATGACACTTCAACTCTCTTTTGTGATACCTACTTGTAAATAGGAAAACAGTGCCCTTTTTTAATTTTAAAGAGAGGAAAAAAAAACAATAAAAATGATACAGAATTTCGAAATAAGATGATAGTAAATTAACAATAGTCATTATATTGCATATTGTTGTCTTCAAAGTAGTTGCTCAGATTACCAGATACAGGCATGCAAAGTAGATCAATAATATAAGCACTAACTGTTCCTTTCAATGAACTGATAGAATTTAGTAGTACAATTATCTTATGTATATATATATATGTGTATGTATATAGATATATATATATTTTTAACTTTCCCTTCCTTCTTTTCTCCTTTCCCCCATCCCAGTTGTTCTTTCCTTTTGACCAGTTTCTGTCCCTTTCACAATATCTGCTGTACCTTTTGGATCTTATTTACTCTTTCAGGTTCTTCCACAGAGACTTTGTCCACCCTCAATCCTTCCCGAATCTAGGACTTACTTTTGAAAGCAGTGAGCAGCACTCACAAGCCATGAACCGTTGATTAGAGTCGCTCCACAGCGGTGGACCCCATCCCACTGCAGACTGGTTTGCCACGGCCATTCTCCCTCTTCTACCTCCGTGCCACCAACAATCCTGACGCTCTCTTTCGCCGATGGAACCCTTCGGGTCCCACAGCCTCCAAAGAAAGATGATGCGCTCATTAACAGTTGTTTTGCGTTCTTTAAAAGGTGTCACTAGTAAGTGTTCACAGTACATAATGCAGACATTCATTGTGGGTACTTGGTACATCTATGTGACTGATCTTAATGTTGCTTTACATCCCCTTCCCCTGCCTTCCCACATCTCTTAGTCCCCTTCTCATTTGCCAAGTATCTATCTCATTTCCTATTGTCTACCTTTTATTTTGCTCTTTGATTTATCTGTAGTTCAGGTTTCTCATGTAAGAGGACCCACACAATTTTTAAATGAATCTGAAGAAAATAGGTATGCAAGGACCTTACTTCAACCCGATAAAAGTCATTTATGACAATCCTCTTCCCATCATAATATTAAATGAGGAAAAACTGAAATCTTTTCCTTTAAAATCAAGAACAAAATAAGGATATATACTGTCACCACTCCTATTCAATACAGTACTCAAAACATTAACCAGAGCAATCAAGGAAGAGAAAGAAATAAAAGGGATACTTATAGGAAGGAAGAAACCAAATTATCACCACTGGCAGATGACATGGTCCTTTACAGAGATGACCCAAAAAATTTCAAGAAAAGACTCTAAGAATTAACCAAATTTAGCAATGTATCAGGATAAAAAAACCCAACAAACCCAAATCAGTACTGTTCCTATATACCAATAATTAACCCACTGAGAAAGAAATTAGGAAAATACCATTCACAATAACAGGAGCTGTTCCAAGCATCAATCTGTGTTATTACATACCCATGTTTTTGTACTTTGTGTTCAGGTATCAAATGTTCTCTCATGTCCATACTTTTCTATAGACCTTAATCGTTCTAATAGTAAACTTCTATTCATCTTGTAAGATTTTAATAACACTTTTTTATTTTAAAGACAATAAAAAATAACAAAATAACAACAACATACACAAAAACAAAACAAAGTTAAAACAGTAAAAATGGTCAGTCATGATCTCTGCTAGGATGATTTCCCAATTTTCCTGCCTCCATACTGGTTTAGTTATAACTGTTTTGATGCTTTTTAACAACAAAACACATATTATGTTTGTATATATTATATGTGTGCTTTTCTGTGTGTATATAGTATTATTATTATTAGTTATTCCTCAGCATTGTTTATTATATGGTTTCTCAACTTTGGCACCACTGACATTTTGAACCATATCCTTCTCGATGAGGGCAGTTGTTCTGAGCTTCACTGAGTGTGGTAGAGGACCCCAGCCTGATGTATATTAGACATTTCCAGTAGCATCTACAATTATGAAAAAATCTACAATCATGAAAAAATGCTACACTGCTACATGATACCTTGGGCAATAAAATTGCCCTTGGCTGAGAACTATTATTCTGGAACTGTATGCTCATACATAAGTCTCCTGGATCTAGTCCTAGCATATGAGCTACGTTAGGCAGAGGTTACATGTTATCCTTTTGTATTCCTACTGTCTAATTATGATAGGCCCAATAAACACTGGTGAAAAGGACATGTGTCATTTATATAATGAGATTATCTTTTGGCTCTAGAGTTAATTAGTTGATTAAATTAACATTCCTAACTGGTGAGTAACACAGTACCTCCCTTCTTTATAGATAAATGCAGTATGCACTGATTTTGTAAGTAGGAAATGTCTTCTCTGAATCATGGTGGGGTACTCTGCTGAAGGCATAGGAAAGGCTAGGCCTGGAGTCAGAACTTTGACAATATGGTTACTGCAATCCTAACAAACACATTAAACTTACAACTGTTCAGATAGCTGTCTGATTCTGTCTTGTTGATTTCTGAAAAACATAGAAATGGTATAAAATGAGGTCAGTGCATCAGAATTGCAGGATGCCTCTGAATATTTCAAACACTAAAAGTCTGCTAAATTCCATTATAAGCTAGTAGCTTGGAATTATAAAGAAAGCAACATAGTCAGTTTATCACAGACACTGTATTTCCATTGCTTTGTGGAGGAGAAGCAGCACAGGCAGTACAATTTGAACTTTAATGCATGTAATAGTCAAAGGGAGCATGTTTGTAATGGGAACTCCTGTTTCCCTCCCCAGTAATTATGATTCAGTTGTTTTGTGTTAAAAGTGCAAGAGTACGAATTTTATACCAGGAAATAAGACTCCATTAGTTCACAACCTCTCTTTGGGAAATACCTATCCCAACCACATTATTTGCTCCCCAACTGGAATGCTACTTTTCTCACCATTATTTCAGACTATTTTACCTGGCTCCTAAGCTTAGTCCCAACTGTAACACAGCCAAGTGGCATGTGCACAAATCGGTCTTCATTCATATTTAAAAATAGGATTATACCTGTCTAAGTCTTCTCTGTGCTATCATTTTAGAAAGACAGTGTGCACGTAAATTGTCATTCAACTTAAGCCAGTAATTCCTTACCTGTTGACTTCTCAGGAGTCCAGCCCTAACCCCATGCAAACTGTAACTCAAACAACAAATACATACTCCTATAAGCTCTCGTATTTTGTGGTCAAGTGGATATCCAATGATAAAAGTGCTCTTTTTAAATACAGCATGATAGATGTTCTAAATGCAAATACGCTAATCTGATAATTTCTTTTTACTATTCTTCCTGGAAATGTATATTCTAAAAGTTCTTCTTTTCGGCTTTGTCCATATAGTTATTTGCAAGAAAAATAACAAATATAAAGCACTGACCGTTTAACCTGTTATAATTAAGAGAACCACCTTCGACCTCTTTGTTTAAAATAACTTGTTCTCTCTCTTGCTTGCTCAAGCTGTTCCTTGGCAGAGTCCTCCTTGTATGCTGTGTACTGCCAAGGAGGTCTTCACAGATGTGTAACTTGTGACCCATCCTGGATCCCATGCTTCAAACGGCCTGGTGTTTAGTTTAATGCTTTGCTGCTGATATACAGAAATTCTAAAAAATGTAACCTATAATTTGTGTTTTAAAAGTGAGGTCAAACAGGATAATGGAGCAGAATGTAAGCTGCAGAAAAAGATACAATTTCTTGCCACTTCATTTGTATGTATCATACACAATGCAAATTCTGAAAGCAGATTCTGGTGGATCCAAAATATGTGGGAATTCAGCAAGACTCCAAGCAAGCAGAAGGGAAGTGTGCTGTACCTATCACTAAGAAAGAAGCCGCAACTGGCAGTCCCAAGAATCCATATGCTCTGTTTTGGATCCGAAAGTGCTTAGAAAGAAAGCAAGGGCATTCTAATAAACACAAATGAACATGAGACCTCTTGTGTCCTTTTTGCTCCTGTTACTTCTGTGGATTAGCCAAGAGCTTTCTCTGTAAATAACATAGAAAGAAATAAAAAGAAAAGGAACCCTGAATTCCCTTCAACCCCTCCTCACTCATCAGTGAGCAGAAGGAAGAGAACACTGGTAGACTGCCATATAAAAAGAAAAATAAAAGTAGTCACTTTTGCCTTACACACTATTTTCCTTAGAAGTCAATGAAGTGAAATAGGGTCACTTTTTCTTGCCTTTTGAAAAAAGGCCTGTTATTTTCACTTTTCACTGGAGTGCATGGACTACGTAGCTGTCCCTGCTACTGCTAAAGCCTTCTACCTAAGCGAGGAAGGCAGCTGACCACAGCTTGGGCCCCTCCTTAGAAGGAGCATCTCTTCTCCGAGCACTTTGTATTCATTTTCTCTACTTGTCCCCCATCCTGTGGTGTCTAATGTTGCCATGTGTCACTGTGTCCACTAACCACGTGTGGCCAATGAACACCTAAAATATGTCTAGTCTAAATTAAAATGTACCATCAAAACAAAATGTACACTAAATTTCAATGAGTAGTAGAAAAAAGTATGTAAAATATCTCACTGACAATTTTACATTGACTGTTGAAATACTACTGCTTCCAACGCACTGAATTCAATATATAAATTATTAAAATTAATTTCATATGTCTAAGTTTTAAAATATGACCACTAGAAAATTTACTTATCATCTGTATAGCATTTCTATAGACCTGCGCTATTCTGTAACATATGGCTCAGATCTTCATTCCACTGAAGATCTCACAATTCTTACTTTCTAAGAGTGAAATCCCATGGCTACTTATTTTGTTCTTTACAGTTCTTGAGCAAACAAATAAATACACAAAACAAAAACTCTTTTTCAGTCCTTTTGATGATAGCTGCAAAATATGCCAAATAATACATACAAGTAAATCATGTTTTCATCAGTAAATGGTCTTTAAAAAGAAGCTACAAGGTATGTTAATGTTATCCAAAAGCAAATGTGTAAATAACACAAACCATTCCATCTATATCCTATACTCACAAATGTAAAACAGAGCAAAAAGAAAAAGGAAAGAAATATACAATGCAACTTTCTCTATTCAGAGTGGAACTCTACAGCTAAAGCATAAGGTCCAATATGGAAGAATCTGCTAGGGATGAGTGACCAGCTTGGACTGGAGGCCTATGTTTAGGATCCTTCTAAAAATTAGGGTACTTTACCAGGACTAATTCACTTACAAAGCAAAGTCCTGTTGGTAGCAGAACCCCAGAATTAAAGGTCATCCAAGAAATTATAATGAGTTCCCAAATCGATCTTCAAAATATAGAATTTTTCTATGTAGTAGAAGTAAACAAAATAACAAAAATCAACTTACTTTTAATTTGAACTGAATCAGGATTAACCTTAGGGGGTCCTACTGCATTGTTCAGCTTTTTATGTAGAACATGTTGGATAATTGTATTAGTGGTTTCAGGATCTTCAGTAGAACGGATTGTAAAAATGAGCAGCATGTGAGCCAACAGTCCATATTCTTCTTGACTGTGGACCAAAGGATAAGACAAGGGAATGAAGGAAAGAAGGGAGGAAGAAAGAGGCATGAACGGGAAGAGACAGCAAAGAAGGAAGGGAGAAAGAAAGGAAGGAAAAAGGGAGAGAGGAAGGGGAAGAAGGTTTGTTGGCTGATTTACGATAATATCACAACGTGTCTTTACTTCTTTATCATTCTTTTGCAACACACACACACACACACACACACACAAAGCCATAAACATTTTCTTCTAAATTCCTATTGTTTATTACATACAAAAACTCCAAGTCAGCTACCCTGATGGTAAGGTAGTAGGCTCACGGTGTCCTAACCACCAAAAGCTCTAATCAAGTGCATGATTATTGTTATAAAAATACTTATCTTGTCAACCATTCAAAATTACCAAGAGAAATGTGTGGTAAATAAAAAATCAATTGTGCATTTGGCAATTGAGCTGAATTTTATCACTTAAACCTACTGGCTTCTCTTCAGTAAGCTTCAGGTTCTCCAAAACCATTCTTAATACTAAGGCTTTTAGAAAGCTTCATTGACTCCTATGACTTTTGTAACATTAGTTTTCAAGAAGAAGCATTAACTAGGCTGAATGCCATATGTACTACCTTGGAGTCATTTCACTGTCTACACAAATGGTCCTTTCACAGTCAGCTCCCTAATGCTGTTATTACTAAACACTTCAGCAATGCTTGCTCTCATAAACCATAAATAGGAATACATGAAACTCTTAGTTTTTGGATATGAGACTTTTGTGCATATTATAAATTTGAATATCTATCCTCTCTGATAGCACTTGCCACTTTTAGAAAATAAATCTTCAAATACACTCTTATGCGTGCAATGAGGACATGTGCGTGAATGTGTTCACTGTAGCCTTGTTTTATTCTTTGTGGAGATGTTCATGAGCAAGCATATAGTTACAGAAATCAGAAAAGTAGTTCACACTTGGGTTAGAAAATGGAATTCCAGTATTTACAAAGCCATGTAGAGAGTGGAAATTTAAAGACTGGAAAAGTAGAGGCAGATCCAAGGACAGACACCATCTCAAACACTATAGAGTACCGAATTTTCAGAAGAGAGTGGTCAAAGTAATGCTTCAGAGATATTAGCTAAGTAACAGACGTGGAAAAAATTCTTAGAGTTTTGTCATTAGAAGAATACTGCAAATAGTTTTATCTTGTTTTTGAAAAAACAACTGAATAATTTGCTTTAAAACAATAGATTATTTAAAATCCAAATGTAGTATTTTATTTAAAATCTTATATTCTAAATTTGTCTATTTATTGGTAGTTTATTGACAGATCTGGGATTCATTTGAAGCATACTTTCTTCTATTCTAGAATAGAAGAAAGTAAACAAAACTGATAAAGAAGAGAACCAAGAGCTAAAGACAAATCTCTACAGCACTGTTTTATATAGGGTACTGCAACTAAACCAAGGGGTGTGTGTTAGATCACCAGATAACAACGTTATCATGCAGACACGGATTATACTGCATCTCTAGTAAGCACCTTGCCAGTACACTATCAGAGTTAGAGGATGAGTAAGGGACACTGGAAACCATGACTTACACAGGACAGGTGTGAAATAGACGCTTGTGGAATAGAATTATGTCACTAATACTTTAAAATATACTTATTGTGACCAAGATAATAGCCCAGCTTTAAACGGGATAAAAAGTCAGTATTGTAGCTCTACATACCTGAACTTGATAATGTGAGACTTGACAAGTTCTCCCTCTAGTGGATATTTATTAAATGCGGTTTTTACCTGTTCAAAAATATTTAAAATGTGTCAGCAAGAACAGTTTATTGGTACCAAACAAGTTAATTCAAAGCTCTAGGGAAATTTTTTTTAAAGGAAACAATAAACAACATTGACAGCCGTTCCATGGGGTGCTGGACTTGAGGAGTCTGCCCGCCTCACCCCTGGGGACGCCTGCCGCACTCGCCTAAGCGTGACAGCAGAATGAGGTCGGAGGTGACTTCTGCTGTATTACTGAGAAAGACATCAAAATTTTAAAACTTTTAAAATGTTAAAAACTAAGTTTTCTTTTAAAAAGTAAAGGTCAGTATTTACATTCTGAAACCAGGAATTTTCCTGTAGGTAGACAGAGAAAATGAAATAATTTTGTCAAGTGATACTTGAGTTACAGAAACGGGTGTGTAGTAGTGTCACATGGTTCTCAAAACTAACGAAAAATTTGCGAAATATTCCGGTACGATGCGTACCCAGAACAACAAAATGCTCTAAGAAAGCCATGTGAGCTGGGTTACCTAACAAACACATGAGTGAGTGTTATTCTAATAAAATGGAAGCATGTATTTTTGGCTATATTTCTTTTAAATAGTACTTGTAATGAACTGAATTTTTAAAATTAGAAGTGTAGGTAAGTAAACATTTCAGGGTTCTGTGTCTTTATTTTGTGACTATTTACTATGCACAGTTAAGATAGCTGGAGACTGTTTCTTACATTTCATTGACTCCTGAGTCTGTGTAGTCAAGTATAGTTCCTACAATTGTAAAACAACTAAGCCCTGTAAATAGTTACCTTCTTGAACATTTTTACCTAGGACTATTTTTATCAAATAATTTCAAAAGTATTATTAATATTGGAGGTATTATTGATAAAGAGTCCTATCTATATTTGTTTAGATCAATTTGATCTGAATCTTAAAGAATTTAATTTGGCAAATGGCACAAAAGAACAAGGAAAATAGTTGCATTGTTTCTTGACTTTTTAAATTCCATTTCCTTTTTTATTTTATAAATCTATTTATATCTTGCCTTAAGAGTTTCTTCACAGATGTTTCTGTTTTGCTGCTTGCATACACAGATGTAAGCAGGATTTAACCTCCTGGGCAAGATAACCAAATCTTCTGGCTTTCACTTTGTTCAAGAGTTTGTCAGAGGGGAGGAGTGTGGCCATGCTATAATTTAGACATGGTTTGTGTTTCTCCAAGGACTTCCTTGTAGAAATTTAATCCTCACTGTGAGGTATCAAAAAAGTATAAAGAAAGAAGGGGAAATTATGTATGTATGTATATACAGGATAGCTAACATAGTTGTGCTACTGACTTCTCTCGCTTTACTGAAAGGACCAGTTAATGATTACTTATTTGATCAATTTTGCATGTCTCTATTTGTTTTCCTGAGAAACCACTTTGAAGATATCAATACGTAATTCAACAACAATTGTTAATATCCTATCACATTGTCTGTAACTCTGTATTGTTTGTATTGTTCTTATGCTATTTTGTAAAAGGGTATCTGTTTGTTAATATGTTTTCCTTCTTTTATTTTTAAAATAAATTTTAAAAACACTCAAAAAAGTATAAATTTAAATTGCCCATGATGTTAAGAGGTGAGGCATTTGGAAGGTGACTAGGTCATTAGAGAAAAGCCCCATAACTGAATCCTGGTGGCCATATAAGAAGAGAGAAGAGAAGAAACCCACATACACATATGTGCACCTCATCATGTGCCATGTGATATGCAGTGCCACCTGGAGATGCTGCCAGTAAGAGAACTGAAACAGGTGTGGTTCCCGGACCTCCCACCTCCAGAGCCATCAGCCAAAATGAACCTTTTTTCTTGATGAAGTAGCTGTCCTCTATTTCATTAAAGAAAAACTGACACAAATCACTTCAATTATGTTCTAATTCAAGACACTGACACTAGAAGACACTTTGAAAAATATATAATTGACCACCTTAATTTTCATGTAAGAAAATGTGCCCAGAATGATAAAGAGATGTGCCAAGTGGCACACCACCGGCTTGTGGTGGGACTAGAATTAGAGGTTCCAACTTCTAGTTCAGTGTCCTTTCTGGCATATCATCCATTAATTAACTCACAGAAAGAAAGTCAAATTATTCTTTGTATATTCTGATAATGCCGAGCATCCATCTCTCAGACCCTCATTCTTTTGGTCTCTAATGCTAATTTTTCAAGGCCTTCAAATATTTCATTCAACCCTGAATATAAATGTTGACACTTTAAGGATAGAGAGAGGAATCCATGGGTTTCCTGTAGAAGCGTGTACCAAAAGTTGGCCCATGGTCACATATTGTGAAAAGGTAAAACCCTTTTCGTGTGTGTGTCTGAGTAGTTTCAATCATGGCTCAGGTTCTCTTAGGAAGTCTACAATACAACTACCGCATTTGATCCATCTGTACATTCCCTGAGTTTCTGGAGTCTACCAACCAAAACTGTGGCAGCAGCTAAGGAAAGGTGAGTAGGAGGGGCATAAATCAATGACTACAGGCCCTTGGTTCAGACCTGAAAGACACACTCTTCTATGTCCTGTAGGATTAATTCTGCTTTATAGCACATATGTATGGCCTCTTACCATTTTGTAAAGGTATGCAAGGATCAGTTGAATGTTCTTTTTAGAAGCTAGGATACTAAAATGCATGGTAAAAAGTGACAGCAAGGGCTCTAAAAGTAGAGAAAAACTGCTTACCATTAATTCAATTCTCTGGCTCATTTCTGTGAAATTTTTGGAACCCTCTCTTCCAAACTCATCATACACTTTGTCACTTGTGAATGGCAATGTGCTGTAGTAATTGTAGGTCTTCCTTTGATCTACAAGGAAAGAGACAACAACCCATAATAATTCCTGTCAGATGCACGTGGAATAGCATTATGATGCCATTTAGTGACTGCTGGAAAGACTAAGACAGAAAGGAATGCTCCTCCCCTAGGACATCTGCATCATCTTTCTCCAGGCTTATCTCAGAAGAAAAGACAGCAACATCCATTGTCATATGATTTAGCATGCAAAAGCTGTAA
Source organism: Chinchilla lanigera (assembly GCF_000276665.1). NCBI lineage: Eukaryota > Metazoa > Chordata > Mammalia > Rodentia > Chinchillidae > Chinchilla > Chinchilla lanigera. Next base: position 4,583,037 of record NW_004955447.1, on the reverse strand, counting down.
GAAATACTTGGTGTTCTTGGGGTATTGTACAAATATGGGCCTGTGGGTGTGGGCTGGTTACTCATGCGTTTTCCATTCCTGAATAAACCACTGGAATGGCAAGTGCTGCTATCTGAGCACATAAACAAGGATGTGTAGAAGCTTTCTAAGGGTAAATGCTTTTGTTTAAACGTTTCAACAGCAGATTTCTCTCCAATTCAGTAAATGACACATCATTTCTCGTCACAAGGACCTAGTGTGAGAAAACCTGTTTTAACTGAAGAGGTAAGAGTAGAAATTAAAGTGCTAGGAATTCTGAAAAGAAAAATTTAGGAAGCTGGCACTAGCAATTGTCATAGGCTTCTGGCAGCACTGTTAGTTCACCTGTCCCCTTGTAACTCCACTGGTTTTCTCCCAGCACCCTCAGGTGTCTTGTGTGGTCCTTAGCCACTGTCTCTACTCAGCATCCAATTTGAACATCCCACACTGTGGGTGTACTAATGACTTAGGACAGAGCAGCATTTTCTTCTTCCCCCTACACATGAAGCAAGGACAGAACTGTACAAGATTTATTTATCCATTCAATGAATATTAATACTGACTTCTCTCAGTGACAGACATTAAGAATACAATAGTGTCCAAGAGAGTTGCATATAGTTATTACAGAAAAATGGATTGTCCTCATCCAATCCCAATCTCTCTCTTCTCCCTATGTCTTCCCATTCTTTTCTTGTTCACTTAAACCACGGTGGAAAAGGAGATTCATCCCAAGCACAAGCTGCTCAGGCATATTCGTGTATTTCATTTAATTTGCAAGTGTCCGCAGGGAAGGCAATATGATTCACATTCAGGGGTTCCAATCTGAGAAATGCAGCAATTTCCCCAGCCCCAATGTGACACAGCCAGAAAATACAGATCAAGCCAAGGTCTAAGTACTAAAGCACAGACTCCTTTTCACACACCGCTTCTTCAAGTAGGATAAAACCAAAGCCACTCTGAAGCTGTGGGATTTTTTAATATACAATTTACACCAAAAACCGCTGATAAATATCAAAAGTACCACCCAGTCATCCAGAAGGTTTGGTGAGACAGAGATTGGAGTTGCTGGCTGTTATGGTTTGTGTTTGGGTGTCCCCCCAAAGCCTCATGCGGCCATGGGGCAGGCTTTTAGAGTTTGATTATGGGTTTGAGAGCTACATCTGCCCTGGGGTGGATAGTTTGCATATGTAAGGGAGAAGAAAAGGGTGCTTGAGGCCATTCCTCCCCCATTCCACCCTGGTGTGTGCTTGTTGCTTTGCTGTGTTCTGCCACGGTGAGCTGTAGCCCTCTGCCATGTGCCAGTCTGCCTTGTAATCTGCCAAGTACGGACTGAAACCTCCACAAACTGTAAGCGAAATAAACCTTTCCTCCCTTAATTTTGTGCATCAGGTATTTTGTCCCAGCAACGAGAGAAAAGTAACCAAGACACTGGCCAACCTCTGGAAAGGCCTGGTGGCAAGTGGCAATGGATGAAAAACGTGTCAAAGTGGAGACACTGAAAGTCACAGGTCCCCTGTATGATTGTGACCTCACTGAAAACTGGGGGAAGTTTTGCTCTTCTATGATTCCTTCACCTCCCTTTTCCTAAATGGCCCTGCCGTGAATGGCCAGGGTAATATGAAATGCAGGTATGTCTCTGGCGATGCATAATTTCAAGTAAGGCTTTAACTTACTAAAATATTGAAAAATAATGTAACTATCATTCTAAACTACTATTGTACTATAATTGCTTTTCTTTTTCACATCTGTCTGTAGTTCTGTATGGCTAATTTCACTGTTCTACAGGGCTGCTTCTCAGACTACAATGTACAAGTGGGCCACCTGTGGCTCCTGTGAAACATGCAGATTTCAGTGTGTAGGCCTAAAGTTGGATCCAAGAGTTTGTTGGTGGGAATGTAAACTAGTACAACCATTATAGAAATTTCTCAAAGCACTGAAATTAGAAATTCTACATGATGCAACAATCCTCCTGCTAGGTATCTTCCCTAAAGGGTTTTAAGACATTATACTATAGCGATACATGCATACCAATGTTTACAGCAGCACAATTTATAATAGCTAAATCCTGGAAACAGCCTGATTACCCAGGCTGTTATATACATATAATGAAATAGTACTCTGCTATACAGAATGACAGGTTTGACACATTTATAGGAAAATGGATGCACCTGAAAAATATAATGTTAAGTGAAGTAAATCAGATACACAAGGTTAAATACTGCATGGTATCTCTCATTTGAGTGAGGCAAAGTACAGAGAGAATGATAAAAGATGGACAGAAGGGGACAAGGAGACATATCTCTTGTAATAAGAATATGGTCCAAGGGAACAAGGACAAAGCTTGAAGAAGCAGGAAAGGGGAAAAAAGCAGAATGAAGATATGCCACGTACAGGAGCCTAATAACCTCAGTGAATGTAAACATTATAGGCCTAACCTAAGCTAAGATTAATAATATCAACAAGAATGAAAAATGAAGTACATGAACTGGAGGAACTAGGGGAAGGGGGAGGAAGGAGAAGTGATTAAAAAGGAAACAAGTTGGGGTATGTGCATGTATGCATGCTCCAAGATGATTGTAAACTGCATAAACTGCAAACATGTTCTACCGTGACCCCAGGTGGTACTGATGCAGCTGGTACTTACACATACACTAAGTAGGATAACAGACCTTCAATAATCTTCAGCCTGGCTTTTATGAGTTATTTACTGGATTAAATTATTTTAAATTATCATTTATATAAATGAAATATGGTCAAATGTTGGTAATTTCATAGGCTTCAAGTATCCAAACAACTTACCTATACTCAATGTTTTACTTTGTTTGGTAGACTTAAAATAGGCCAGTAAGTATTAAAAACATATTTCAAGCTGCCAGAATTATATGATACATCTAGATACTCAAAAGCATTGGCAATATTAACACAAAAGTAATGAAGTTTGGGCAGATTTGAGACATTTATATGAGTGTCAAAGGAGAGGCAAGGAATGTGAGTGTATTCGTAATTCCGAACACATTTGTGATTCTGTAACTTGCAGTGATGTTACTCATGATCAGATTTACCTTCCGACATCCAAATTACAGAGGAGCAGAAATGGAGCCCCAGAGATTTGGACACAGACTACATACAGAATTCTAAGCCAGCCTTTGTGAAGTAAGGGTCAAGATAACGTTTTTACAAATCCAATCACCTTCCTCTATATTTTGATATTTCTGTAACAGATTTGTTTGATTTGGCTTGGTTATTTTGGCATGTTGATTCCTAAATGCTCATGGTTATACCTACTATTTTATTAATTTATGTCCCCAAACAGAGGGCAAGTCACAAATACAAGCCACACTGAAATAAACATTGCTTCTTCAGGTGTACTGCGTGGGCAGTGCAAGGGTTGCGTTCTGTATTTCTGAACTCATCATCCAAACCACAGGATCCAGGAGCAGGTTACTGGAAAAACTTTCCAGGTTTTCCTTATGTGCACCTCAATAGACCTATAATCTTGTAACACTCTGCGTGTAAAGCGGCAAAGGAGACACAAGGAATATTTCCCTCACAAAAGTCGTCGGGCACTTAGCATTACTAGGAATTTTTGTGAAGCCAGATAATCCCAAGAAAATACGCTAGGTATGATTCATTTGTGTATTATTGTTAATCACTGCTCACTTATAAAGCACCTAATATGTGTCAGAATTCTGCTAAGTTCTGGCAATAAAAATAAACTATTGTCTTAGGCATCTGTAGGAAGAAATGATGATGCTTACAACATAATAGGACTCACTAGGTTCCGAACAAGTCCGTAGAATTTAAAGTTACTTTAATATTCTTTTTTATTAAAAGCATGATCCAGAGATATCTCTGTTCTTAAAATGAAGATTTTTCAAATTTTAAAACCTGCACGTGGGCAAATTCTACAACACACATGCACACATGTACATTAGCATTTGTACACACACACACACACACACACACACACACACACACCTCTGTTCTAAACATTCCTTTAAACTACTCAAAAGTGATGCTCTTTGCTTTGGAAGTTAAGACTGGATTTGTGTGGGGAGTGGAGAAAGATAACCAGATTGTGGATCACTCTTTTTACAGAAATCATGTTTAGCAAATTCCCTACGACATTAAAACCAAGTGATTAGCTTCTGTGGTTTCAGGACCTTGAACATCAAAGCATAACCTAGTCACACAGGGAGATATCAAACTAACAGGTCATAGTTGAGTCAACTAATTAAAACCCAAAGCAGCATAGAAGGAAACTTCAGAAGGGTTGTTATATTGTGGAAGAACAGTTCTAAAGTACCCTGGAGACATTTCTAATAACATAGCAACTAGCAGTTCATCTGGTAGTGAGATATCTGATAACCACACAGTGAGTTCATAATTAACCCTCTCAGCACATCTTGTCCCCTTTAGCCACTTACAACTTATCCCAAGATAAAATTTTAAATAACAGAAATCAGTATTTACTCAACTCTCTAACATTATGAACATTTTTCCAACTCAGCAGTGCTGAATAAAGCCTACTTCTCCGTGAGCCTAATTGTGTTACTGGTTTATTTGGACATCAAGATTTCAATGAGTTCAAGCACCTTCAATCAAAATGATTGCGCTGTGACCTCAAACAACTCAAAATATTGGATCCCTGCTAACTTGTGGTCTTCCTCAAGACTCAATTACCACCTATTAATTAGTATGAAAATGAGTGTACTATTCCCAGCAGGAAGCATTGCCGCATCAAAGACAGAAGGAAGCACCTTCGTGGGTTTGTGGGATTAACAGAGGCACAAAGGAGGCAAAGATTTCTTTGTCTTGGCTGTGCAAGTGAATCACCGGGATTAATGAAGAAGCCCAAGGCAAATCAAAACAGGAGGTGACATGAGGAAATATGTGGGGTAAATCACATGCTGCCAGGACAGCTCATACTTACTGTATCTCACGTAATGAACAATGAGTCCAATGCACACGGCCAGCACAATCAGGGCTAGGAAGCTGATGAGGCCAGTAACCCAGGGCTGCACACAAGCTCTTTTCCTGGCCCTCACCACAGCTAGCCTGAGGAGGAAAGTACATACAGTAGATGGATTATATCACAATGAGCATATCTGTGCTTCAGGTAAAACAAATACTTCTGGGGAATGAAGGACATTCAGATAGTAGTGCACTACTTGGTTTGGAACATACCCTGATTCCCAGCTGCTGAGGCCAGTCATGTTCAGGCTGCCTATTCTGAGGCAAGCATTTTGCCTCGGTGTCCTCATCCATAAAACAGAGATGAGAGCAACAGTACCTAGTTTACAGAATTACTGCAAAGATTAAAGGCCTGGTGTATACAGTATCTGCCACAGTGCCTGGTGTGTAGCAAGTGCTGCGTAATTAGCTACTTCATATTAAGCTAGCTATATACAAGCTATGGAGTAGCTGGGTGTCTGCTTAAAGCCTGTTTGTAGCACTCTGGAATTTTAAACAGGCTACAAAATTCATTACAACTCAAACCATTCCAGCTTCCGGATAGAATCTAATACTATTCTCCACCTAATTTTATGAATTATTTCCAAACCAAACTTGGAAGATGCACAAGAGATTTACCAGAGCTCTCTTTTTAAAAACCTGAGTTTTTGAGCTATTTACCTTGAAGCTTGAGTGACGCTACATGAACATTTTTCTGCATGAGATGCCCTCAATATTTTCCATTTATTCTGCCTGTAAAAACACACGCTACTGAAACGTGCTGATCAAGCTGGATTCCACTTGATTTGTACATGGCTGTTCCCTTGGATGCTAAGCAAATTCAAAAGCTACAGAAAATAAAAAAATAAGTGAGAGCTGGCTGAGCAGTTTGCCTATGGCATCATTATCGTAAATTTCTTGAAATAATGACGGGAAAGAGAAACTGAGAGAAGAGGAAAGGGATCAGAGAAGAGAGAGGAGACGGCAAGGGAGGAAATAAAGGGAACAACAATCACAGAATGCGTATGCGTGTACTCATATACTGGAATGAAGCCAAATTTTCTGTTAACTAACATGTACTAAAATGTACATGTAAAAAACATGTACATGTAAAAAGTAAGTAAATTAATTTCAGGAAGTATTTCTTAGGCCGGTAGGTCAGAGGATGCACATCTATTTTTTCTAGAATTCTGCTTATCTGTTGCTTGAAGACTTGAAGGAAATGTTCTCAAGGTGGAGCATTTAATTTTGAATAAGGAGAAAGAAAAGTAAAAGAATAGCCCTGTCATTACCAGTTCTGTAACTTGACATCACTTAAGTTCTGATCTAACTTTCTCTGTCAGTGAGGCACAGGATACCCACTCTATCCACTAAAGCATTCTGGGACCTTAGAGGAGCTTATGAACATGTAAACTTCTTGTAAACTGCAAAACTGTTCATAATAAATAAATTTTGCTTACAGAAATCAAGAGGACCCATTTCTGGTGATGTAGGAACAGGAAGTGATGGTATTTCCACATTGGTCTTGGCTACACTGCAATTTCATCCTGGCTGAGCCTAGCTAACGTGTTCATCTCCTCTGCAGCACCTTTCCCCACCGAAGGCACTGGGGTGCCCTTGTAAGCTCCAGGGCCACTCCTTGGTCGGCTCCCTTGTTTCTCTGATTTTCCCATGGGACTGTAGCCAGGGAAACTTTATCTTTCCCTCCCCAACCTCTTCCATCTCCCGTTCTCCCGAGTGGGATCCCAAACACCTGTTCCTCGAACGGCAATCACTGCAATATAAAAATACTCCTCCTCAAGGAAGTTATTCTTTGGTGCACAGTTTTGCTTGAGAAGCTCCCCAAACTGATTTTTATCTCTTCATTGCTGAATGCTTGCTGTTCATCTGTTGCAAAAGAAAGGAGATGCATACTGCAGACGTAAGCAAGACTTTGGGGAGGGTCTGGGGAGGGAAGGATTTCTCAACCCACGTTAGAGCATGCCAAGTGAAGAATATGAATTTATGTTTATAGGAAACATGATAAAATTATGAAATGCACATGACTGTTCTATAGAATTGTGAAATATCGGACAAGTTGTACTTGCTCTACAATAATTTAAGGCAGAAAAATAAAGAATGCAGCCATTAAGTGCAGGAGAGTAAAACTACATGAGTTTAAATGAAAAAAGTGACTTTATAACTTTTAAGTATGAAAAATGTTGCAGAATAATATGTATTCTGTGTCACAGTTTTTATAAAATAAAACTATATAGAAGTGTGCAGATCAAAATATATAAAACACATCAAATAGAATAAGAAATAAAATAGCAATTTGCATTTTAGTTTATATTTTAGTTTGGTTTTATGGTGATTTTTTTAAAACAACAAATATCATGACTTTTGAATTAACTGAAGGGAAAAGAGAGGCCTCATAAGGAAAAAGTAAGCGAGCAAGCACACGTATGTCTTTTGATGAAGTCCACCTCACTCCCTTGTGCAAGGCACCAGGGTGCCCTTCCTTCCTGACCCACTTCCTGCGACTGCTTGTGACATGCTGTCTCTGGGGTTTAGGAGGTGCCGAGAAGGTATCATGGGATACAGGAAGGAGAGGTCAGTCAAAAACACGGAGCAAACATTCAAAGCACATTTCTGAATCTGATACCAATTCAGGTTTTATATATTCTTGTACTAGCAGATTCAGCTCTCTCATTTTTGCCTCATGCACACCAAAGAGCATAATTCCATACGCCAGGTAATCAAATCCTCCAACTAGGGTTCTCCATCCCATTTGCAAAGCTCCATTTCCATTTTTTTCTTCAGTTCTCATTTTTCATCCTTTTCCCTTCCTTCCCTCCCCACCTCTGCTTCTCTTCTTTCCCTTTTCATTTGAAAAAGATCTCTTGATTTCCTCTGATCTTTTATTTTGTTCCTTATTTATATTTTGGGTTTCTCATATAAGACAAACAATGTGATGTTTAAACTTGTGTGTCTGGTATATTTCAATCACCTTTACGGTACTGAAGTATATCTATTTACCTACAAATGGCTCAAGTTTATCCTTCTTTATAGCAGAGTAGTACTCCACTGTGTATAAATACATTTTCTTTATCTACTTATCTGTTGATATGCATAAAGAAAACCATAAGGATAAATGTGGATAAAGGACCTGTATATATTAATGGTGACCTATAGATACAGTTTTTGAGGTTTAACTATTATAAACTGTGCTGCTATAAACACAGGTATAAGTGTATCACTGTAATGTGATTTTTAACTCATTCAGGAAGATTTGTAGAACAGAAATAGCTGGGTCAAATGGAATTTCTATTTTTAGTTTTTTGAGGAATCTGCATGCTGATCTCCATAGCAACTGTAGTAATTTACATACCCACCAAAAACATAGGAAGATTCCTTTTTCTCAGAAGACTTACCTGCATTTGTAATTATTAGATTTTTTATGATAACCATTCCTTCTGGAGTAAGATGGTACCTCAGTATTGTTTTAATTTGTATTTCTATAATGGCCAATGATGTTGAACATTTCTTCATGTATTTATTGGGCATTTTTACTTCCTCTGAGAAGACTATATGTCTTTCATCGGGAGGGTAATTATTATGGTTTCTTTGTATATTCTAGATGCTAGTCCTCTGTCCAACAAACAGCTGGAAAAATATTCCCATTCTGTAGTGTCTCTTCACTCTGTTGGCTATTCCCTCTGCTGTGCAGAAGCTTTTAAATTTGATAGAATCCCATTTGTTTATTTGTGCTACTATTTCTTGTGTCACTGGGGTTCTGCTCAGAAAGTCCTTTAGTGTACGACTATATCTTCAAGGGTTGAAGCTATTTTATCTTCCACCAGATTCAGTGTTTCTGTTTGAACATTTAACTCTTTCATCTGTTTTGATATTAGTTTATACATGATAAGATATATGGGTCTAGACTTAATCTTCTGCATGGGGATATCCAATTTTCCCAGAACCATTTATTAAAGAGGTTATCTTTCCTCCATTGCGTGCTTTTGGCCCCTTTGTCAACTATCAAATAGCTTAATGGGGCTGAGGTTGTTTCTCTTTCCTCTATTCTGTTCCATTAATCCACATGTCTGTTTTGGTGCCAGTACCATAATGTTTTTATCACTGTAGCTTTATAATATAACTTCAAATCTGGGATCATGAAAACTCTTACTTTGCCATTGCTACCCAGAATTTCTTTTGCTATTCTGAGTCTCTTCTGATTCCACATAAATTTTTTGATTGCTTTTCCAGATCTGTGACAAATGCTGTTGGTATTTTGATTGAGATTGTGTTAAATCTATATGTCAGTTTTGGAAGTATGGCCATTTTGACTATACTGGTTCTGCTTATTCAGGAAAGTGGGGATATCTTTCCATTTTAATATCTTCTTCAATCTCTTTTTTCAGAGTGATGTTATTTTCATTGTAGGTATACTTCACTTCCTTGGTTAGGTCAGTTCTTAAGTACTTAATTTTTCTTGGTGCTACTGTTCATGGTATTGTTTTCCTAATTTCTTTCTCAGTGAATTCATTATTAGTGTATAGAAACACTATCAATTTTTGTGCATTGATTTTATATCCTGTTACATTGCTGAATTTGATTATTAATTCTAGGAGTCTTTTTTTCTTTTTCTAGGAGTCTTTTAGCAAAATTTTTTGGGTCTTGTAAGTAGAGGATAATGTCACCTGCAAGTAATGATATTTTGACTTTGTTCTTTCTCATGTATATTCTTTTTATTTCTTTCTCTTGCCTGATAGCTCTGGTTAATGTTTCCAAGGTATGTTGAACAGGAGTGGTGAGAGTGAATATCTTTGTCTCATTCCTGATTTTATTTTATTATATTTTATTTTTTGAGACAGGGTCTCGCTACATAGTGCAGGTTAGCCTTGAACTCACTTATGTAGCTCAGGTTGTCCTCAAACTCACAACAGCCTCCTGCCTCATCTTCCGAGTTCTGGGATTACAGGCATGTACCACCTTGCCCAGCTTTGTTCCTGATTTTAGAGGGGAAGCTTTCATTTTTTCCTCATTTAATATTATTTTGGCAGTAGGTTTCTAAATGGCTTTCACCAGATTGAGACAAAGTCCTTCTGTATCTATTTTCTTCATGGTTTTCATCATGAATGGATGTTGGATTTTGTCAAAGGCTTTTTCTCACCTATTGAGATGATTTTATGATTTTTGCCTTTGTTTTATATGATGGACTATATTTATTGATTTGTATGTTGAATCATTCTTTCATGCATGGGATGAAACTCCTTTCTCAATCATACTGCATTGATTTTCAAGCCAGTGACCCTATTCTATGTTTCCTCCCTATCTTTATTTAGGTGTAATTTACCCTTCAATTCTTTTTTGTTCTCTCTCTATCAGCAAGTAAATTAATACAAAACTGCTCCAAATTTGATACAGTTAGAAGTTGTGCTAAAAGAGTTAGCAAAATGAAAAACAGACATTTCAAGACACTTGTGTAATGAAATCTATCCTGCAAATAAACAGACACTTGTTCAATCATTTCCAACTGTTAAAACTTACCTGAGGGCTGGGGATATAGCTCATTGGCACAGCCTCCTGCCTGGAAAATGCAAGGTCCTGAGTTTGATTCCCCATACAATAAAAAACAAAACAAAAACAAAACAAAAAAAAAAACACCAAAAAAACCAAAAAAAAACAAAAGAAAACCTCATCTGAGTCTCCTAAGTTTACTTTAAAATAGATTTCCTGAATTCTAATATTTCAGTATTATCAAACTACTTTCTTCCTATGTTGTTTTTGTCCAATGTGGGGTCACATGCAAATAATTAATTAATTAGTGACAAGCCTGATGAAGATAGCAGTTAAATTATGGGTATATTTTTTTAGGTCCAAATTGCCCAGCATTGCATTATCATTATTACTTCTGAAGGTGTCACTTTTTTGTATAGTGATAGAAAAAAAATAGTAACAAGTCAAGGGGAAAAAATTGTCCTACAGCAAATAACCCTCACCGTAAGCACTTGGAAATAAGCCAAGGCTCACAGTGCTCGGGAGGAAAGCCAGTCAGGACGAGCTCCCACACAACACTGGGCAAGAGTGAGTTCCTTCTTCCTCAGAGCGAGCAGCACTGACATTCTCAGTTCTTGTATACCCAGCTCAGCCCGCTGAGCTCTTCTAATGAATGTGTTCACTCTGTCTATAAAGTCGGTGGCTCGGAAGACTTATTACCAGCCTCTTATGCCAGAGTGCAGCCACCTTTTGTGAAAAGACCCAGATAACAAGTGTTTTTGGATTTCTCAGCTACATGTTTCTCATCATACTCAGTCAACTCTGTCACGGTAAAACAAAAGCAGTAATATACAATACATAATGAAATAAATGTAGCTGTGTTGCAGAACTTCATTTCTGGAGACTAGAATTTAAATTTCTTATGTAACTTTTACTTGTCATAAAATAATTTGTTATTTTCAACTATTTAAAAATATGAAAATTAGGGGCTGGGGATTTAGCTCAGCGGCAAAAGCGCCTGCCTGGCAAGCGCAAGGTCGTGAGTTCGGTTCCCGGTACCGGAGAAAAACCAAAAAAAAATAAAAAAAAAAATAAATAAAAATATGAAAATTAGAGCCACATGCCTGTAGTCCCAGCACTCAGGAGGCCGAGGTGGGAGAATCATAGTGAGTTTGGGGCCAGCCTTGAGTTCAAGGCCAGCCCAAACTCCATAGGGAGATCCTGTCTCAATAAATAAGTAAATACATTCTTGGCTCAAAGCATCATCAAAGCAGGTGGTGGATCAGATCCAACTACAGAGGGAGACCCTGTCTCAATAAACAAACAAACAAACAAATATTCCTGGCTCAAAGCACCATGAAAACAGGTGTTGGGCTAGATCTGTTTCTCTGAGTCATAGCTTACTGAACATGGGCTTAAGTGACAGCCTACAAGTTGACGCCGGTTGAGATGGAAGCTATTGTGATTCTTTCATGTTCTAGTCTCATCCCCATGATATCTAACATAGTCTGTCTCCAACCCTGTTGCCACTGAACTTGTTCGGTCAGTTCTCCCTAAAATGTGTCCTACAGCTTGATGACAGTGCTCCCCCTGGCTGCTCAGTCTTGGAATCTTCACCATTACAGTAAGTTGTCTTGGTAGAAGTGGTGTAAGTGATGGTTTAGACTACTTAAAAAAATACTGAATTTTACTTTATGGAGCATTCAGCAGACCTTGGTGAAATCTTCCCTCCCTATATTCCTAGGACGAGGCTATAAAAATTTCCATAGAATCAAAATAAAAAGTTTATATGTGTGAATTGATCATATTTTTATTACTATTTTAAAGAGTAAATACAAGCAAATTATGCCTTATAAAATTATAAATACTATTTCTGTCCTGTCCACAGACACATAGAACACATCTTTAAAATATCTAATAGCATTAACGAGGCTCTTAGTTTGAATTTTAATGTGTGCAATTCCTATGATGATAATTATAAATAGTTCCTATAAAGAAGTTATAATCATAACAAAGTTACAGTCTCACTGCTACAAAACTATATTTTTCATGGCACCAATACAAATGATAGGAAACTCATTGTTTTTATTATGAATGTTTTTATTTATATCCCACCTTGCACCAAACTGATTTAGGGAAGCATATGAATATATATTGTATTTGTGGTTTGTGTGTATACACATGTCTGTGTAGTACTAAATTTAGAAATGCAAGAAGAAAGTAAAACATTAAGGATAAACCTAAAATAAGAACAGTACTAAAGATTACACATGTTAACATAATTCTCATATAGACATTTCATTAAATTTGGACAAAAAATTGGTAGCTTTCTAGAATAGAGGTTAAACATTAAACAAAATAAAAATAAAACAAGCAAATCCTGCTCAGCTACATTCTTCATGGCACACAGAAGACAAAAACAGCATAATTGTTCAGGAGTAATACAATTCTTTCTTCCTCATACAAAGAATACTATGCAGTATGATGAACTGTACTCTCTACTACTAACATAGAATCAAAATTTAGCTTTATAATACTCTAGTATGTCCCTCAGTACTGGCAAATGGCAGAAATACTATTCTGTAATTTAATGCAGGGGGTATGTAAAGTTATTTAGATATAAAGCATTATATTTTAAAAAATATTTGACATAGTTATTTTTAAATGGCTCTAGGAAGCACTATTACATTATAAAATATTTAAAGTTATTGAAATAGTAGGCATAAAACCGAATTTTAAAATATATAATATTGTTTACTACTGCAGTAAATTCTTAGTAAATATTGTGAGTGACAAAAAACCTTACTACTTATTAACTGTTAACTTAAGCAAATCCATAGTTTAACCAGTCTTGTATTTACTTAATCATAAAAGTCAAGTGATATTTTTCCTCCATCTACTTAAAGAGGAAGTTGTGATGAATGATATAATATCTAGACTTTACTAGATAGGTATATTATATAAATTCTAGTAAGGAATGCCTCTGATCTCTCTTGTATTATCATCAAAGTCTTTATTAAGTTCTCAACCAGACAGATATAAGGAAGCATAGGTTATTACAAACATATTTATATTAATTCCTGACCTCTAGAAATTTAAAATTACAGATAAATAAGGTACAAAAATATAAAGATATCATTAAGTAATCAGGTGTGGGTTTATAGACTTATAGGTTGATCTATTGTAAAATTTAATTTCACTAATACATTGTTTGTCTTTCTTCAAACTCTTTCCCATTCAAGGAAATAAACTGGCACGATCTAAGTAAGCAAGTTTAAAAGCAGCTCCTCCCCAGAGTAAATTTGATAGGGGATGTCATTATAGCCAGACAGGGAACTCTAGATCTGAAAATGTGGAAATAAATATAAGAATTAACAGACAGGAAGCTGAGATGTCACAGGAAGATATCAGAAGAAAAATGGGTAAGAAGCCTGAGCTAGAGACACATCTGTAGCTGTTAATACAGAGCTCTAGACTATCAAAAACTTTTTGTAAAATGATCTGCTTCCTACCAAATATACTTCACAACTTTTGCCTTGAGACTTCCTATGAGTGTTGGCTTGATACAGTGGAAGTAGCTCTGAAATGGGAGACCAGTGTTCTGGATCTTAGTCTTAGTTACAACAGATGAGAACTCTGAGGGGATATTCAACATCACACAGAACTAGCATCCCCTAGCTTTTATCTGCATGATGTTGTGTGCTTTCAATTTCTTAATTTTTAAAAGAATTAATGGAAATTTAAATAGGCTCATTTAAATGCTTTTTTGTTTCCACCAAAGCTAATATTATATACCTCGAATAACCCAGAAATGCTTAATACTATTATAGTCAAGATTCAACATTTATTAAGATATTGTCCTTTGCATTATTATTCAAATATATTACTGATCTGTAATGTATGTAAATATCTTTCTGTTGACCACAATGTCAGATAATTTGGAATAGTTTACAAACTTAGTCATTTGAAATAAATCAAGTAGTAAACCCATAGGAAATGATACTTTTTTATTATTTGTATCTTAAGCTAGTTTTAAAATCCCTAGATTCTGGTAGACCTTAAAACCAGAATATGTCAGTTGAAACATATGTTAAGATCCTTGATGTCCTTCAGGTTGCTGTTTCCCTAGCAAGCTGTAAATCATAACCAATAATCCCTAAAATAATTTAGAAACTTCTGTATATGATGAATTAATTTAGGAATGGAGGGTAATTGAAAAATATGTAGATACTGTTAATGATTGTATAACTGCTCCCAAAAGTGAGTTTGTTTATTTATTTATTTATTTATTTATTTATTTATTTATTTTGTCTTTTTGAGACAAGGTCTCACTATGCAGTTCAGGTTGCCCTTGAGCTCACTTTGTAGCCCAGGCTGGCCTTGAACTTGCAAGGATCCTCCTGCCTCAGCCTCCTGAGTGCTGGGATTACAGGCATGCACCACCACTGGCTGGGTTTATTTATTTAATGAATTTCCTACCATGATTACTGACTTGTAATGCCACAGTAAGCAGAAACACCAACACTACCCAGGATTTGGGGGCTGATTTATTTACATTGATGGGCACTGATTGGGATCATTCCCAAAAGAAAAGGGCTTGATCTCTGGTGGTTTAGGGCTTACATAGGATAAGCAAAAAGGAAGTACAGAGACAGAATGGCTTGTCAATTGAGGATTGGTTTTTAGAATATACATCACAATGACCAGCTGTTTCTAAGAGACCAGAAGCAACCTGAACTAGAACAGGAACTATTACCTAGGCAACTAACAGACTGAAGTATACTGGCTGGGAGAGGGGGTGAATCTTCTGCTACAGTAATACAATATAGGTGGATACTGAGTTTTAATTTTCAAATGGAACACTTGATTTTTGAAGTTGTTCATTAGATACTCACCTTAATTATACTCAAATATATTCATACTTTAATATATTAGTATTTTAATAACATGTAGTGAAATATTCTAAGATTCATATTAGAATAAGATAGAATTTCTGTGTGTATAATACCAAAAAATCATGAGGAACTATTATTTTATCCAAAATAACCAAGTATTTAAGTTATCAATGTCCATAACTTTAATTTACATCTATAAATTAACAGCCACCAAATCTACAACCATGGATCAGCTGAGGTATGTAAACTTCGGAAGCATATATCCACCAGCTTCCTGTTCGTTATGATGGGCTCTATCTCTGTACCTATTGTAGAAACTCATAGGTGCCTGTAACTGCATTTGGTCTTCTTTCTTTCTAATTGAATCCCAGTAGGAACATGGCTACGGGGAACACAGAGTCCTTTGTCCATAGGAATCGCCATATGACTAAGTTCTGGCCAGCTGAGTCTTTGTGATTGTGGTGAAAACCCTGATGTATCTTTTATAGCTAGGCTATGTATGCGTTATTTGGAGCTTAGACACCCTTACTAGGTCATATCTAGACAGACTTTCATTTTAGTAGGACAGTGTGATAACAGATGTCTGGAAACTCATTTACATTGTGAGCCCAAAACTGCCTGTCTCCAGACTTTTTCTACATTAAACACAATGAAATTCCTTCTCATGTAACCTACTGTTATTTGGGGGTTTTTTATCACTCAGTAATCAAGATGATTATAAAATACAAATAATAAAGCAACATATCAGGAGACCAAGTTTCCAATTGTAAATCTCCTTGCAACAAGCTCTGCTAAAGGTGTGTCCAACCTCTGGCCCACCTTTTATTTGTCTTTGTTTTTTGAGAGAGGAGGAACTGTCCTGGGCCACACATAAAATATACAATGTTTTTAATGTATGTAAGTACTTCCTTTTAATAGTATGTTTTATTATAACAATTTTTTAAACAGGGGGAAGGGAAGCCACAAGGTAAACCTGCAAATGACTTTCATTTTCTTGCTTCATAAATAAAGCCTGGGCTCTGTTAAT
Source organism: Chinchilla lanigera (assembly GCF_000276665.1). Lineage (NCBI taxonomy): Eukaryota > Metazoa > Chordata > Mammalia > Rodentia > Chinchillidae > Chinchilla > Chinchilla lanigera. The sequence goes on along the minus strand of NW_004955447.1, from coordinate 4,566,663 downwards.
AAATAGCTTTTGTTTAGTCCTGACTGTGCTTCTCATTAACTAGATTACTCTAAGAAAGTGACTCACTCCCCCTAAATCTACGTTTCTGCACTTACAAATGGGATAGTGATAGAACCTAACTCATAAAGATTCTTCCAAGGTTTAAATAAAATAGCACAGAGCTATTGGTGCCTTCCAGACACACATCACATACTCAACACTTTCGTTATTATTTCTTCCTTTCAAAATAACTAATTTTTAAAATTAGTTAATTAATTAATTTGTTTTTTTACGTGGATTCAGAAAAATCCCTCAAGATGTCCCACATGTCTGAAAGGATAAGGAGACCAAGCAAAGGAGCCTCAGTCTCCCTCCACCTTTATCAATTCTGCCCCACATCGGAGGAGTCCGTGCTCGGCCTTCTACGCAGAGAGGAATTCAGCTGGAAAAACAATTGCAGAGAGCCCAGACTCTGCACACGCTAAGACCTCTGAGTCAGGTAGTGGTGCATTGTTAACCACAACGTATACAGCTCAGTGCAAGGATTAAGAACTCTCTGAAGCCCAAACCTAGTTTTGTTGCTGGGTCCAATAACGTATGCCCAAGTCTGGAATGATAGCCTCAGCGAACTGTATAATCTGAAAGACTGGTTTGGAAGATCCTCAATGTATTCATTTATTATCTTTGGTATTCTTTTCATTGGAAAAGTTGAGACACTGATATTAAGCTACTTGTTTGAAGGCCAAGGAGAGTTAGCTCTGTTAAACCAAAGGAGCGCTTCCAGTTTCAGGGATCGTGACATGATGGAGCCAGGAGGGAGGACTAGAGAGTAAAGAGCTAGACAGTCAAGCATTCGGGCCTCAGCTCTGCCCATCACTGACAGAGACAGAAGACCTGGCCTCTGTAACCTTGGCTTTCCTTCCATGTAAAGAAAGTCATGGTAACACTAAAATTATCTCCTCACAGAGTTGCTGAGAACTACCACAGAGAGAAACCTACACTGGAAGTGTGTTGTGTGTGTCTGTTATGTGCACAGAAATCAGGGAATGTTCTTATTCCTGCTGTACATGTTCTCTGAACTTCATTACATGTGCCCAGACAGGGTTTCAGGGTACAATAACTGATGTTAAAAGACAGAATTTCAGCTAGCCACCAGGAGTATGTCCAAGAGGTCTACTGTGCAACGTGGTTTACCAGGTAGCAGATTCTTTAAAAGCAATGGGAGCAGATTTTAAGTGTTCTCAGCACTAAAACATCTATGTGAGGTATATGTATATGGTAATTAGCCCAATTTAGCCATTCTTTTATAT
>NW_004955447.1:4552398-4565274 GCF_000276665.1 Chinchilla lanigera | reverse complement strand
ACACTGTACATTATAAATATACTTTTTGTCAATTAAAAAGAGCCATATATTTTGTACAAGTAGAGCGGTATTAGTAATAATAATAACAATACTTCTCAGGGCATATAGTCATCTGTATTAGCTCAATCTTCTATTTGACTATGGTGACTCAGTATACAGGTATTCTGGGAACACAGATTCTATCTCTTTTGTGTGTGTGTGTGTGTGTGTGTGTGTAGCACTGGGAATCGAAGTCATGACCTCATGCTTGCAAGCCAGGCACTGTGCTACTGAGCTATATCCTCGGCCCAGATTCTATCTCTAACATTGATCAACTCACCCATTCCTATCATCACATGCACATTATTTAATCTTAGACAATGTTATTCCTTTACTTTGTAGAATACAGATAGCAGTCCTTGCTGTCTATCAATCTCAAAGATTGATTTCAAAGATTACTTACTAAATAATATTATTCCTTCAAAATATAAATTTTATATACTTTAACACATTAACACAATTGGACCAGAGTAGTAAAATAACCACCTGGGTAAACCAAGGAGACAGTGTGAAGAAGGTACAGCACTGTGATTAAGAATGTAGTCTTTGGAGACAGAAAGACTTTAGTTAATTCCTAGTTTTGCATGTATTACCCTTAGGCAAAAATGGTACCTGTCTAAATCTCAGCTTCCTCATCTGCAGAATGGGTATAATAATATAAACAGAAGCTGTTATAAAGATTAAACATACATGATATTTTAGGATGATAGGTGGCACACAGAATGTTTGAAACAAATGATAGCAATTACTATTTTGGTCTGCGCTGACTCACAGTCAACTTGAAACAAAGGGCTAAATACTTCTGAGTTTGCTTTTACAGTTTCAAAAAAGACATTATCTTCCATCTTTAGATAAAAGGTTGCAATTAGAATTTAATGATGCCTGTATGATATTTTGGATTCCGGAAGACTAGTTCTGTCATCTCAAAAGTATTATTCTAAAAATTTCAGAAATGACCCACCCATATGAGCCACATATTGTGTCCTACTGGAAGAAAGTTGGTCCAGAGTGACATAGTTGGTGTCTCTCTGCGGCCCATTTTTGTTTCTCAGTCACTGAATTCTTCCCATACTTCCATCCACTGATCTCAGGTCTACTCACTTGTGCCTGAATCTATAAAAGCATTCTTTACAGTCTCATCCATATCTTCAAAAAGAGGAGACCCACAGAAGTGTTCTTGGGAAATTTCTCAGTGAAGTTCCCTGAAACCTTAACTTTGACAGAGCCAAAACCAAGGCAGGACACCCATTTTCATGGACCTCACAGAAGACCTGCTTCACAGCTGCCCAGCTCATCTAGTTCTCAAGCATGTAAAGCCATCAGACATGCTTATAAATCTCAGTGCTGATTTGGAGGCCAAAAAGTACTATTTCTCCTGAGTGTATCCACTTACTCGTTTTATTTTGAAGCAATTTCATATTTTGAGACAAAGCAGACAACGATAGCAGAATAACAAAGATCTATTAGTTATAGCTACATCTGACCAATGAATTAGCTCCAAGCAATGTTACACTAGGACAAACTGAACTTCTGCAATATAGCAAATGTTGTAATCTTCCTTTAGAGAACAACGATGATGTAATTGAAGTGCTATACTGCTGGGCACGGGTCACTTTTGATATAGTGCAGAAGTTAGGTCACATGCTCAACTTATATAAATGCAAAGATACTTTTAAAAAAATTAAGTAAGGCACTTAGTGCAGTCTTTAAAATCTGTTGAAAGTCCACAAATAAAAGTAAAATTGCATGCCTGTATGTTCCCCCACCAGCAGCTATGTGCACAGTTTCGCCCCAATCTCTATACTGTTTTCTCAAAGTGCATATGTGTGTTTATGTTTTCTAATTCCCTTTTGTAGTGCACATTTCCCGAAGACTCTACTTTTAGCTCCCACACAGAATTGAAAGTGAGGAAAAGAGAAAGAACCTAGATTTTAAAACCACACATGCCAGGTTCAGATTCTGGTCAGCTTGGATAATCTAAGTCACAGTTACTTTATCTTTGAAAAGGAGTAATAATGGTAAACACTTCGGAAAGCATCGCCAAAATTCAATAAAATAGCGCTGTATAAATTCTACGTGATGTGAGTCTACACAGGACTTACTGCACAGCAAGAACTCACTTAAAGTTGTTACATGGTTAGGGGCCAACGCAGAAAGAGAAACGAGTATGTGGTAAATGTATGTGGCACAACCGTGCAGCCACTCTAGGCCTGTTCCTCAGTGGAGAGTCCAAGGTGGCTACACACTCATTTCAAGGATAACACTATTGCATCATTTTACACTAAGATTTTTTCTGCAAACAAAAAGATTTTTTAAGAAATAAATAGGACCAGCCTCCCTGTTTGACACAAACCACTGAAATAATACGTGCCCTCCATTCAGTTTCTATACCTTCAGAATACCCTCACCTCCTTAATCACCACTATGTTGCATAAATGATACTTTTCTTCCCTGGAGGGACAGGTGACTAAGGAAGGAGCACCTCCCATTAATATGTAATTACCCCAATTTAAATAAAACAAAGGGTGACTTCTTTTAAAACTGGAGCGATTTCATTCATGCTTTACTTTCTTACAAGTTCCTTTGTTTTTCATATCCACACCACGTCAGCTCTTCTCAAACTTCAGAGTGAATAAGAATTGCCTTGGAGGAATGTTTTAAAGGAGACTGACATGTCTCATCCAGAGAGTTACTGGCCCTTCTGGGATGTCAGCTGGACGGCTCTGCTTTAAATGAGGACTCATTGACTAGTTTGAGTATATGGGATACACTTTGAGAGACAGTCCTTAAGTAAAAATTAAAATTGTGTATTTTGTTTCACTTGAATATTCATTTTATCTTCATCTATCTATTTAAATATGCATAGACATTAAATATAGAGTCACTCAATTCTAACACAGACAAGGCCTGGAATATATTTACGGACTATATTGAGAGTGGTGAAAACTTTCTTGAAGGACTGTCTTCTACAGTAACCATCTTAAGGACGATGAGAGGAAAGAAATTAAGACACAAAACAATTGTGAATTATAGAGAAATGCTTCCAAAGGGCAGGGATCCTTGAGAAATCTGACTAAATTTATAATATCATGACACAGTATTAAACTTCTATTGAAAAGCATGTCAAACTTCTGTCAATGATAAACTTATTTTCCCTACTAGAGAATGACTACAGACTGGACTGGGAGTTTTGTATTTTTCAAACATTTTTCTCTCACATTATAAATTCCTAAAAACTAATATACCAATATGTCAAAGATGGTAAATTTTAATCTGAAGATAAAATTATTCTGAATCCAAATTAACAGACAAAAATCCTGTTAGTTTCTAATTTTGAAAGAGAACAACAGAGAAGCTATTCTGTGGCTAGGCATCTCATTGGTTTATTTTTAAAATCTGACTATGATAATTTAGTTGTACAATCCTCTTGAATTGTTTCTTATTTTTCAAAATATTTGTAATTTTTATTTTAAACAATTTTCTGGGGCTGGGGATTTAGCTCAGCGGCAAAAGCGCCTGCCTGGCAAGCGCAAGGTCGTGAGTTCGGTTCCTGGTACCGGAGAAAAACAAAAAAAAAAACCAAAAAACAAACAAACAAAAAAAAAACCACAATTTTCTTACAGAAATAAATATAATTTTGAATTGCATGGTTTCAAATTTATATTTTTCTCATAAATACCCTCTGAAATAAGAATATCTCATTAGATAAAGTCCAAGTTAAAAACACATTTTGCTGTTCTTGAAATAAACTAAAAGGCAGCTGCCACAACACCATGTGCTATACCTTCACACACTGTAAAGCCCCCTGAGAAAACACTGGGGTGAACGGGACAGAAGAGGGGAGCAAACAGCAACATAGAACTGTAGTCTATTTCTTCACATAATGTGTAAAATCTCAAAACTATTTTTCTCTGTTAAGTAGTAGATATAGAAATTGGAGGTGTTTATGCCACTGTAAACAAGTTACCTTCAGGCAGAAAAGGCAGAAAGGAGAAGGGAACTTACGGATACATTGCTGACCAGCAAGGAAGAGCCTTGTGAAGATCGGAGTCTGCAGTGAAGTGGCTCCCTCAGCTCCATCGGTGACTCTGTAGGCTAGATCGCGGTGAAGAAAGAAGTCACGGATGATCCAAGCAGAACCAGCCTGACGAGTCTCGGCTAAGACAGCAGAGAGTTTGTGTGTCTAGTAGAACAAAGACAAATTTTACAGGGATCAAGAGCAAAAATAACTTATAAATATTTTCTAGGAGTAGGAATTTAAAAGCTTTTTTTTTTTTTTGAATTAGCATAGGGCAGAATTTTTAGAAAGGTCAGATGTTTAAATCTAGATAGAATTTTGAAAGTCACTCTACTCTGCTTCCTCATGTTTCCAGGGAAGAAACTGAGGTTTAATTAAGTTAAATGGCTTAGTCAAAATCACATAATTAACCATCACAAAGACTAACATCAATAAAACTAATCTGACATGTTTTCTACTGTGTCATGCATATAACCTAAAGTTTTTCTTTGGTATTAATTATAAGTGAGCTGTTGAAAATACAGTAGAGACTAGAAAAGTATTAGCATCTTAAACTGAATGGTATCATTCCCATAGAAAAGTCAAGTCATTTATAAATACTAACATATCAGACTTATCAGCTAGCTCGGTTTTATTTACAGAAAGTAAATAATATATATTTTAAAAACATTTTCAGTCAGGGATATAGATCAGTGGCACAAGCATCCGCCTGGCAAGTGCAAGGTCCTGAGTTCGATTCCTGTACCAAAATAATAATAATAATAATTTGTCCCTTTACTGAATTAGGATCTAGAGAAGTGTGCTTTATCAATACCTCTTGTAAGCAATCTAAGAAAGCACAGGGGTGTCCCTTTTAGGGCTGGGGATATAGTTCAGTGGCACAGCGCCTGCCTGGCAAGTGCAAGGTCCTGATTTCCATTCCCAGCACTAAAAAAAAAAGAAGAAGAAAAACATTTTCACAATCTGCATGCAAATATCTGTGTGTAGTCTTAAGCATAACCTTTAAATTGCCTTTTCTAATCTCCATAAACCAGATTAAGTGCTTCTAATGTACATTTTCATGGTATCATAATATTTACCCATTATACTAAAATTTTTATTTGTCTCACTTTAGGAAGCTGTGAATTCTTAACAGACAGGAATTCTGTTACCAGTATAGATGGGTTTTAAAATATGTATGAGAAAAGGAAAGAGGAAAGAGTACGTGTACGATCAGTCCTAAAATAATCACCATGAAGAAAACAAATCCTGTTTAATTCCACTCATATCCATTTCGCTTCTTGGTCACCTCTATAGGTGCAGAAATTGAGGTTCACGGTAAATTGTGGCATTAGGCTGCCACACCTGGAATTGTGAGCAGGAATTAACTGGAATTACTCTTAGCAGTGACTAAATCCCCAGACTATACCTGGGCCTAGAGAGATATAAGGTTTGTGTTAGAGTTAATAGATCACTTAACATTGAGGGATAACTTGCACATTTGTTTACTGAAAGTCATGTAAGATTTCTGTCTACTCACTTGGGAAGTACAATTTAGCCAAAAAATAGAGGGAATATTAACATAGTAAAACTTCCAGATTTTGAAATTAAGTTGTTTTTATATGGTCTTTAAAGATAAAATATTTTCAAATGCAAAGTTAAGATGGCTTAATAATACTATATTTTTATATTAATAGTCTATTAAAATGCTAATTATGATCCTGTTGTTAAAGGAAAACAGATTCCCCTTCAGTGTAACTTTGGAATAAGACTTGCCAATCTCATTTTTTGGCGGGTAGGGGGTACTGGGAATCAAACTCACAACCTTGTGCTTGCCAGGCAGGCACTATGCCACTGAGCTATATCCCCAGCCCTGCCAGACTCATTTTAACAAAATCTTATAGCTTTTAGGTTTTTCTTTCACAAAATAAAGATTCTGAATAATCTTTAGATTCTGAATAAGTAAATAAATTTTTTATATATCCCTAAAGTCTTGTATACATAGATTTATGTATAGCTAGTAATATGGATGCAGAAAATAGGACTGCTTGCTTGAATTGTTTAAAGAATACTGTAAGGATAGGCTAGTTCTTCTAGAAAATCAGATAGGCAGAAATTTAGGATATTTAAATAGAGAAGCGGATTCACTTGAAACATATTAAAATATAATAATAAATATGTCTGTCTTTTCTACTTTAATGGCCTTTATTCAGGTTCCTGAAAAGTCATTGCAGTGTACACCAACAAATTTTTTGATATAGCATAATTTTAGTATAGAAATGAGAAAAATGACAGGAAAAGGGAAAATGAACCATAAATTATCTGCTAGTGAAACACTTCGTGTATTTAGGTCTTGCATTGAAATTCTTCTTGGAGTTGTAGCATAAAAAAGCAAAACCAATCATTTCAAAATTAATTGATCTCTCAGAGGAAAATGACAGAACTTAGGGAAAAACTTACCAAATATTTCTACTTTTGCTGCCATTTTTCTGAAATCATTTTTGCAGCACTTTTGTTCTAAGCCATGACACAAAGAAAATGTTCCTGGAGTTACTCTCCTCTCCGGGCATGAAGGAATTGTTTGTACCGTTGTGCGTAATGGCAGAAGCAGTGTTGAGAATGTACTTGTGATTTTGAGTCTTGGGGAAGCTCACGGTAGATAGGTCACATTGCATAACAAGTGAAATAGCAACTTTACCTCAGGCATTTTTATCATCCAGCAAATTATTGTGTGGTCATTCCAGTACCTAACAATTTTATAGCAATGAGCATCTGATGCCTGTAAGCTACAGAAGTACCATGCCAGTGTGGCTAGTCCCAGATGACTTTTATGACTGTTTAAACTCCCACTAGCTTATTCCAAGGTCTTTTATGCTTGATAATACTCAGATGTCTGTAATAACATGATTGATTTATGGAATCCTCCAAAGTTATACCTGGGTTACATCTTGCTGATACTAAAGCAATGCTTTTATTGGCTAGTTTATGAAAATGTACATTACAGATTGAACAATATTGTTAAACTAGTAAATGAACTAGTTGTCTGAGTAAATACAGATGTCATCATCTGTGGATCCATCTCCTCCTATCATGTATAGTTTTGAAGGTACCCATTTATCTTAATTTGTTTAGGCTGAGAATACAGACAGCATCGATATAACTAATTATCATTTATTTCTATCTCAGGAGGAAGTTATGACAAACTTTCTATCTGTCAGGGGTTAGGGAGTAGCTCAGTGGTAGAGTGCTTATCTAGCAAGTGGTAAGACCCTGGGTTCAATCCTCAGATCCATAAAAATATTTTTAATTAAACATAAACCTAATGCTGCAGAGCAAGCTGTCACTACTGTTACTGCCCCCCTTGCTTTGTTTTGTGTTCTTATTTAAAATGTGATTTGTTTCCTCTGTTCCACTATACAATGTTCTACAATTGCTATGACTGTCTTCATGATAATGGAGATTATTTTTCTAGTCATTAATGTTAAGATTTGCTAGGCTTAACAAACTGTAATGATGCACAGAATACAAACCAGAGACAAGGTTTTTAGAATTAACTAACAATAACAATGCTAAAGGGGGCTGGGGATTTAGCTCAGCGGCAAAGTGCCTGCCTGGCAAGCGCAAGGTCGTGAGTTCGGTTCCCGGTACCGGAGAAAAACCCAAAAGAAAAGAAAAAAAAAAAAAAAAAACAATGCTAAAGCAATTCTTTTTTGAGTGTATAGGGAAATAAAATATGGACTGATTAATGTTATTATACCAGTGACTGAGTGAACATAACACTTTTGGACCCATTTTAATTTTCAGTTGTTTGCAATTAGTCTAACAAACACTCCTAAGATTAATCAATTTCATGTTGGAGGATTAACTTGTAGTCTCATGAACAGATTCTTCGTGGGACATGACCTTTATTTATTTATCCATACTCTTCTCTCTATAATAGATACTCTTCCAAAGTATCCAATAAATTAATAAAGTAGTGATCACGTTCAAGAAAAAGTAAAAATCCAAATATATTCTACATCTTGTTTAAGACAGTTGCTCTGATAAAGATGTAAATGTGGCTTTGAACTTTCTGGCATAAGTTACACAACTCTGTTAAAAACAAAGACATTAAGAAAATATTTTTTTCTGCCAGTAAATTAATGAAGAAATTTTTTATGTCAGAGTAACACTTAACAATGAAGAGTACTATCAGCAACATTGTAATAAAAACATAACAGAATTTATATAACTTATTTAATTTACATAATTATGTCATAATAAATTCAAAATCACATGTAGGCATAACTCTGAATTTGAAGTTGATGACAGATTTTTAAAGGAGAATTTTTAATGTGTACACTTCTACTGGTCCTGCTTGATCCAAAGGTACAAGTCAAAGTAAGATAGGGATATAATGTTTCTTAGATGCATTTCTAAAAATATTAGTTCTCTCAGAATAATTCAGGGAGAAATAGGAGTTCTTATACTGGGAAAATTTCTGAGGGTGCAAGTTATATGTTGTTAATTGAGAGACGATCGGTTTATTTTGTTAAATCAGAAATGCAGTTGAAAGAATCCCAGTTTGTCAAAACTGAGAAACTAGATGAAATTTTACAACTAAAGTAAAATCCTATGAAATTTTAGTGTTAAATTGGTGCCTTTCTACTCAGAAGATTTGGAGTGGCTTGTAGTATTGTGTTTTATTTTTTTGGCTCTTTGTGTAGGATATCTCAACAAGAGTGCTACAGAAAAGTAGGGAGAGAACAGGGAGGGTATGCACACCACTTTTGCCCTAGGCCAAAGCTGGCTTCACCCTGTCTGCCATTTTCAAGTTTCAGAGTCTTGACTGTACTTTTGCTGCTTATTTGTACCTGTGCTTATATCCCATCCCTGACACCCAGCCTCCCGGACAAAAACAAGACTAGACTATTGGGAATATTTTGGTAGTGTGCCAGATTTGGTGAACAAAAGGGCATGTTGTAGTACGATGTCTACTGATGACCTTCAGCATTCTCTTCATACAGTAGCTTGGGAAAATGCCCGACTTTGACTACCAGCAGATTTCCTTGTGAACAATGACTTAATTGCATAAAATAATGAAAAGCATGGTTAACCCTTTTATCTCTGAACATTGAATAAGATAAATTTCCAGATGTTGGTCTCTATTTTTATGTTATTGGACCAATGTTCTATACAAATAATTATGATGTAAGCATTTAATATGAAAAGAGCTGAGTAATCTCTAATGTTTCATCTCAGTATTGCTACAATATTACATTCTGCAAATGTTAGTGCTTCAGATACCAATTTTTAGTAAGGTATCTTTAAGTCATAGAGTGAAAAATAAAATCAGTAAACTACTCAAGTTCCTTTCACTGTGGTTTGCAATCCTAGTCTTTATTGAATGCGTGCCTTTGGGGCTAGCTTTTTTATTAAGAAGAATCTGTTCCATTTTGTAGTGCTGAGGACTGTGTTCATACCTAACACCACTCTTCCTCTGGCCATACCATTTTTGATCACTACCCAGAGTACTTCTACTCAGCAAATTCTATAGTTTATTACGGGTGACTGAAATACTCAAAACAAGCCTATGAAATCTTAAGAAGAAGATAAATGAGATGTGACTTAAAAATAGTACTGAGAAAACATTCACAGTTAACAGAAGACAATTTAGAATAGCTGGTTGGCATCGTGACCTGTGAAGCCTCTGGCCAAGTATGGACACAGGTTTTAGTATGAATTTGACCAGCTGGATGTCATTCTTTGAAAAAGATAGCATTTTCAGAATGAAAGAGAAAATTAGAACAAATATAGAGGGATAATCCTATATCTGGTTTTCATTCTTTTTATTGTCAAGTGCTCAAAATGGACTGCTTATTTTAATTGCTACAAAACAAGCTATACTTTTGTTTCATTTTTAATAAAACACTTTAAAAGTAATTTAAACTGTCAATTTTAACTGGAATTTCTTGTATGACTTTGTGGGCGACAGATGTGTCTCAAATCTGTGTGCTCTGGCATGTATGTCTTTGAGTTTTGATGGGCAAGGCCCAGCAATTGTTCATCTAGAGGAGAGAAATCCTGGGAATGTGACTGAGTTGTTGTAAGTTTATAATTAACATTTCTTAAGATTTAATTGAAATTCAGTTACTATTTCAAAGCTAAGAATAAATTAAATCTTAATTAAAAATTAAACATTACAGATAGTATTTACTACCTATAATTGTTGTTAGCTATTAAAGTTCTTATAAAAGTTAAAAAAAATAGAAAATGGTCATATTTTCTATGCCCATTAAGGCTTCCAAAAATGATGTGTCAAGTCTCATTCTTGTATTTGTTAAAGAAATTTGACACAGTTTCTATAACTTTCTGTTAATTTCAGTTACTAGAAATTCATCTTTTTTTTTTTTTTGTACCAAGAATTGAACTCACAACTTCACACTTGCCCAGCAGGTGCTGTGCCACTGAGCTATATCCCTGGCCCTCATCTGTCCAATTTAAAACTTCCATTGCAAAGCTGACATAAATGCAATCACCTTTCTTTTCTCTCAGTATCAACTCTGAGGCTGGCTGCTTGATAGAGAAGTTAGAATGAGTTCTAGAGACATTACTCCTCCTCCCCACCGCTACACTCTCAGTTTGGGGTTGAGAGTGGGGCAGGAAGGGTGGAGGAGAGCTCACATAATCAGTTCTGTGTCTGGGTGAGTGACCTAGGTCTTTGGTTCAATCCAGTTTCTCCTGACAACAGATGCTGGTGTGAGAACTGGTGCTGATGGTGTGCTTGGTCGTCTACGGATAGTGTTCATCATTATCTGGGCCGCCCCACTCACTGAGTACTCTTCAGGCGCAAAAAAACCATAGCCACTTGGGCCCTGAAACCAATCCATGCCCCTAACTCCCTCTCCAACTGGACTGTCCCCTCACTACCCAGCCCCTTTCCTTACCTCCCTGACACTTTAAATACAGCTTGGTAATCACTGAGATCATCTTCTGGGCCCTCCAAGAGCAACAGATCACTCGAATGCAGCGAGAGGAAATGTATTGCCTCCCAGGAACAAACTCTAGACCACAGTTCCTTCTTACTCTGTTAGCATGAGCTACTCCAACAAACTCCTGCACTTTAGAAATCTTCAAATCAGAGGTGCGCTGCTGGCTTTGATCCACAAATGGCTCCTCAGCTGCAGCAGAAATACCCAACTCCTCTAGAAAAGGCATTTACTGCACTGCTCTACTGTAGCTGCTCCACAGGGATCTTCAGTAGATTATCACTGAGCCTGTTGAAGAACAGGTTACCAGTCTCCCTTCTTGCAGACACACACATTTACAATCTTTATGATTTCCCAGTGACACCCCATTGTTTGACTTCAGAAGGGAAAAAGGATATTTTTTTTTTCTTTGGAAAGAAGAGTGACTGTGGTGAATTGACAACTGGTGGTCAAATTGTAACACCCAGCTGAACTGAATCAGCATGGTTCTGAGTGGGGAAGGTCCACCTGAGCATTGTTGCCCTCAGCACAAAGAGAGACCTGGAGGGTAAGATTCTGTGCTGTTGGTTCTCTTGGAGAAGCTTGTCACGCTGGTTTTCTTGATGTGAACTCAGCTGTTAAAGTTGGAGGAGCTTGGGACCTTGCTGTCGCTGAGGATGGCTGTGGTTCTTTTCAAGCGAGCTCCGTTCCTTACTTTGAGTGTCACTTCCTGGCTCCGGTGCAGATCCCTCAGCCTGCTGGCAAAGATCCTTCATCCCACTGCCACAGACTTTCTAGCTTCCACCACTGACCTGTGGGCCTTTCCAGTGCAGATCCTTGGGGCAGACTTGCGTGAGACATTGCCATGGGCCCTAGGCCTCCAACTGGACTTGTGGAGCATAATGCCGTGGGTTTTAGATCTTTAGCTGGACTTGTGCAGGGCATTGTGATGGGATCCAGGCCCTCAGCTTGATTCTTGGGGCCTCTAGTGTGTGTGCAAATCTCCTCCACTCTTTTCCATTTGACTCTTTGGGTGAGTACTATAAAATAATCTTATAAATTATGTGTCCTATATTCAATCCATTCCCTTATAAACTCTGAGTACAACAGTGACCTTTCCCTCTAAACACTGCTATCCAAAAGTGTGCTGAGTTGCACTGCTGCTCTATGCATACTGGGAGCTAGAGGCTGGGTGCTATAACAGGATCAAATTCTAAGAGCAGTGTGCTTACTTTTAGTGGGTGGGACAGTGTCTGGCTCCAATTTTTTATATCTTTTTGAAGTTCCTCATAGAACTAGTTTACTTACTCTAATTAAGAGCAATCAGAACATCCTACTCTACATTATATAATTTTGTTAATAGGTATGCCTAAATATGTTCCTGGTTTCCATAATACTTTATACTTCTGAAGGTATTTTTACCATGATAGTCCATCATTTATGTTGTCATTAAGTATATCCATTATTAACCCAAAAATATAGCTTCCCAGCCTTCTGGCAAAGATCAAGTGTATCAAGCCAAACTTATGTGACTACTTCATCTTCAATTACTACCTCTCATTCACTTTATTCATGCACATGATCTTCTGTTTGCTCTTGAATCCTTAAACTTGCTTCTGCCTCATGGCCCTCATTCTACTGCTCATCCTTCCTATAGTTCTTTTGCTACTAATAATGGCTCTTGCTTTGTCTGGGCTAATAAAGTTATCATGAAATATGCAAGCAATGGTGAGACCAACCCAATATGGGGAATATCTGGATGTAAGAGATATAAATTATTCAAAATAGAGCTCCAAACAGATTGTTGCAATGGACATGCCATTTATCATTTATTTATCATCTGAAAAGACTTAGATAATAGTCCATCTGAAGAGTTTTATATATATATATATA
>NW_004955447.1:4544329-4552298 GCF_000276665.1 Chinchilla lanigera | reverse complement strand
AATTAGTAGGGGCTGGGGACTTAGCTCAGCGGTACAGCGCCTGCCTGGCAAGTACAAGGTCGTGAGTTTGACTCCTGGTACCGGAAAAAAATAATAATAATAATTAGGAAAAGTAAGAGGAATCTACAGAGATCAGAGAATGCTAAAATTCTATATTTAGTGAAATAAAAGTATTTTCAGACAACCAAAAGCTGAGATAATTTGTCACCAGCAGATCTGTTGTACTAGAAATGTTAAAGGAAGTTCTTCAGGCTAAAGGAAAGTAATACCAGATGGAAACCTGAATCTACACAAAAAAGAAACAGAACTAGAAAGGGTAATGTAGGCAGGTGTCTTGTCTCATTAACTTAAAAAGTATACATAATATATATATATATTTTGAGACAGGGTCTCACTGTCGTTCAGGCTGGCCTTGAACTCACTTATGTAGCCTAGGCTGGCCTCAAAGTCATGTTGATCCTCCTACCTCAGCCTCCCAAGTGCTGGGATTACAGGCGTGTGCCACCATACCTGGCAAGTATACATAACTGACTACCTAAACTACAGTAATCACAATATATTATGCCTACAACACATGTAAAATTAAAATGTATGGCAACAAGAACATAAAGGATGAGAAGGAAAATAAAAATATACTGTAGGATCCTGACATTATATATGGAGTGTACGTTTGAGAGTAGTTTATGGTAAGTTTCAAATGCATACTGTAAGCTCTAAGAACCACTAAAAAATAAAACAATGAGGGACAGCTAATAAGCAGAGAAGATCAAATACTAAAAAACTATTCAATTGAAAGTAGGATGAGTGAGAAAAAATAACAGAACACTTGGAACAAAGAGCAAGTGGTCAGACTTACACTCAACAAGGAACATGATTTAAATATGAAGACACAAATATATTTACCATTATTAATACTTTTTTCCAGTACTGGGTATTGAATCCAAGGCTTCTTGCATGCTAAGCAAGTGCTCTACTACGAAGTCACAGCCTCAGCCTCCAAAATTAAAAAAAAAAAAGATGGAAAGATATACATCATTTCTAATTATAAGAAAGCTACAACTGGGCGAAGCAGCACATGTCTGTAATCCTAGTACTTGGGAGGATAAAGCAGGAGGACTCCCCCTCCCCATTGGAGTTCAAGGCCAGCCTTGAACTACAGAGTGAGCTCAAGGTCAACTTGAATTGCATAGTCTAACAAAACAAACACAAAAACCAAGAAAGCAGAAAGCTGGAATAACTAAATTAATATAATACAACACAGACTTCAAGGTAAAGATAAAAAGAATTATAATTTCATGATGAAGAAAGGTCATTTCATGAAGATGACATAATACTGTGCATATATCCAATAACAAATCTTCAAAATACATGAAGTAGCTGGGCATGGTGGTGCACGCCTGTAATCCGAGCACTTAGGAGGCTGAGGCAGGAGGATCGTTTTGAGTTCGAGACCAGCCTGGGCTACAAAGTGAGCTCAAGGCCAGCCTGAACTGCATAGCAAGACCCTGTCTCAAAAAGACAAAAAACAAAACAAAACAAAAAACCCACTACGTAAAAACTATAGAACTGAAACACAAAGATGGGCAAATCCAACAGTAAGAGTTGGCCATATCCCGTCCTTTCCCACTAACTGACAGAACAATTACAAGAATATGTAAGACTTGAATGATGTCCGTAACTACCGAGGTCCACAGACCACTGCATCTACCAGTTGCAAAACCGACATTCTTTTTAACATAAGATGTACAAAATTTGGGCCAGGAGCAATTTGAAAAAACCGTCCACATTAAATTAAATTAGAAGTCAATAAAAAGAAAAGAAATCTGGAAAATCTCCAAATATCTACAATTAAGTAGCTCACTTATAAATAACATTTGGGTCGGGGCTGGGGATTTAGCTCAGCAGCACAGCGCCTGCCTGGCAAGTACAAGGTTGTGAGTTTGATTCCTGGTACCAGAAAAAAACCAAAACCAAAAAAAAAAAAAAAAAAAAAAAAAAACCTAAAGAGCAGTTGATTCTACCAGGAAGGCCACAACAGCTCTGTGAATCCATACCTGCAAGTAATCAAAGTCTTCACTGAGTGTCTGTTAGAAACTTCAGTGTAAGTAACTCCCACATTAGAGGCTGTTTCAGCCATCCCTTTACTTCTAAGAAAACGTACTTCATGATTAAACAAAAGAAAGTTTTTAATTCAGATGTAGAAGAGTGCCTTCTTTCTTTATCTCTTGTCTGCATTGCATTCTTGGAAGACTTCCCTGATCCACTTAGGAACCCTGTTTTAAGCTTCATAACATGTACCACTCTGCCTGATGTAGCAATTACTACACTGTACAATGCCCTTTACTTCTTGTTTATGTCCTTCATGTAGTGTAGTCTCCATAAGGAGAGCGATAATCACAGTGTCCCTAAGGCCTAGCTGAAACATAGCCAGCACCCAATAAGAATTCGTTAAATATGAATACATTAGCATTTATGGGTTATATGTTCAAGACTGTCTTGCAGGGCCTGGGCCAGGCCTAGGCCAGGACAAGTTTCTATGGAGCTGGCAAGTGAGAGTCACTTGTAGAGTAGGCATAATACCTGAGGAGGTCTAGAGGGAGGAACACACAGGACTGCATCCAGGCCAAAGTCCTCAGAGAGAGGGGAGTTTCAAAGCCAAGGAAGCCAAATCAAATGGCTGGAGTGGGTCTTAAATGGGAGAAAATTCTAGGCTGTGCATCTTAACCTGGGGATCTTGTGCTCACAGGGGTCTTCAGATTGCCTCAAAAGACAGGAAGCCGGAAGATCAACATGGCTCGCCTTCCCACTGTGTCAAAGTTATTAAACAGTGAGTAATTTAAAACACTATCTCTATTAAATGTAGGTAAAATTAAAAACACACACATTTAAAAAATAAAAGTGACATTTCAAAATAACTATGTACTTTCAGTAAGTTATTTTATTTCATACCCACAAACACTAACAGTGATATGTTTCTTTGCCCTGATATTAGTGGGTATTACAGTAGGCATTTTTGAGAAGTGTAAGTAGGGAAAAAGCTAAGCAAACCAAATGTTCAAAGAAATACATTAGGCACAATGTGACAGTGATCTTGGACAACTGAGAGGAACACCACTGGGGTATCCTTTCCTAAATTTTACTGGTTTTCTTTAAGGTATAGTCTATGGGTAAGAAAAAATGTTAAACAAGTACCTAAACCTTAACGTTTTTTAACTAAAATAAACTTTTTCTTTATTACAAGACAAGATATAAAATAAGATTTTCCAGAAATTGATAATTGTTGAAGCTACATAATGGATATTTTACTGTTCATTGTATTATTCCCATTATATTTGTGCTTATTTAGAAATTCCTATACTAACATAGTAAGGAAATGAAAACAGTGTATGCTTATGCATAGAACAATGTTACATACAGGTTAAAAAAAAGAATAAAAAATACTATTCAGAGACCTTTATAGTTTAGATACTTAATGATATATCGTAGGGCTGCTGATGGAGCTCAGTGGTACAGCACTTGCCTAGCATGTGTGAGACCCAGGGTTCAAGCTCTAGCACCACAAAGGAAAGGATATATCACGAACACCTTTCCATATCAATACATTCGATTCTACAGCTTCATTTTAAATACCTATGTAGTGCTAAATATTATTTTTACCTTCTAACATACACAGTGTTTATTGTTGTGCATTCTTACAGTGCTGTCAAAAGAATGGTCTTTTATAGGAGTGAATCTGTTTAGGACATGATCCAATATCAATACAGTCATGCATCCCTTAAATGACAAAGGTATGTTTTGAGAAATGAGTCATTAGGTATTTTTATTTTAATCATGATGTGAACATCAGAGGTAACATATAAATCAATATGGTATAGGTCAGTCCCTTATATAACCACTTGATATAATCAAGAATACTGTAAGCACAAGATACATGAGGCTGCTCCTGGCATAATGCAGCATACTATAATTAAGTAATATAATCATTGATTGTTATCAATGAGTATTATGTACTGTACATACTTTTATATCATGATTTTACTCAACTGTCAAATAGTGGGTTTGATTAGACCGACGTCCCAAATACGTGTGTAATTCATTATGTTACAATGTTACCACACCTCTGATGTCACGACAGCTGCAGTGTAACTACGCAATAGAACTTCTCGGCCTCATCATAGTCTTAAAGGATCCCTGGCATATGCCTGATCAATCACTGACTAAAACCTACAGTTCATGAATGTACTCTCTGAAGATAGAATAGCTCCTTCACAAGATAGTCATTACAAATAAATAAACTAGTGACTAGATGTTCAAAACCATATCATCTAACTTTGGGATCTAACATAAAATAGCACTTTAGCCCAGAGTGGTGGCACACACCTGTAATCCCAGCACTTGGGAGGTGGAGGTAGGTGGATTCCAGTGAGTTTGAGATCAACCTGTGCTACATAGTGAGTTCAAGGCCAGCCTGAGCTACATAGTGAGACACTGTCTTAGAAAAGCAAAACAAAACCAAAGATAGTACTTTATTCTCAGGAACCAGTGGAAATTCTTGTAGTATTATCTTCTTTTCCTCCCCCAACTAGGGAAAATGTTACTATAATAATACAAGAATAATTGTCCCTCTTCATGTAGACCACTGTGTGAAGTTCCTTCTGACTGAGTTCTAGTCAGAAGTGTGGTTCAGTAAGAAAAGAAGTGTTCATGACTCTTTTCCTGGCACACTCTTACATTACTCAACGGTCAGAAGGCAGTGTTATTCCTGTAGAAACACTGGCTGTTGTAAGGAGTAAAGTCCAGTCAGGGATTTTAAAGCTTGATATTCCACAGGTTAACCGATTATCCTTTGGCTACAAATGTGTCAAAAAGGGAACATGATTTTGCCATGAATATTGCATGTGGGAATATTCTAATTTTAACTGAGTCTATATCATGCCTTAGTTATTTGCCTCTTCTTAAAGTGACTGTTTGGTCAGCATCTTAGATATACATATCATTTTAAATTTCATGCAAAGGCAGGGGCACTCATTGTCTGATTAAATGTCCCTTTATTGTGATAAAACAATGCTCTTGAATAGGCAAAAGTCCTAATGTAGGCTATTTTACAAATAAGTAAAAGAAAATTTATTCACATTGCAGAAAAACCAATATCAATCCAAATGGAAGACTCTTTGCACTGAGGACTTACAAGGCAATGCTAGCAGGCTGGGGAACCCAGGGGTTCAAATCACCAGCCCAGAGTCAGATTTGAGTTAAGTTTAAATGTGGTTTGTGAATGGGAAGTACAAATCTGATAGCAGATTATTACAGGATCGGTTACATGGAATACACGAGTTATGTCATATATTGTCAGGCAGCTTTGTACAGGAACATTCTGGGAGTGGGGGGGGTCTGAGAAGAGTAGGTAGATTTGAAAGTGTCTTTGGCTGGGCCAGTCTTCCCCAAACATGATGGCCTTGAAGTCCTTGAAGCAAGGTGGAATTATTGCATATTTTTAAAGCAAGCTGGACACAGTCAGTTTGATCTACACATTGTTAAGGGGGGACAACTGGGCCTAGACAGTCAAGGCTAGCTGCATGACAGGGAGCATGAGCATAGTCACGGGCTATGAATTGATTTCTAACTTCTGTTATAATATGCGTGCAAGTCTGCTATTCTGTAAGTGTGCCCTAACAACATAAAGTAGAACCACAATGGATACGCACTACAATCTACTCTTCCATGATTCAACATATGGGTAAAGACCTACCGACATACTGACTTTACCTCATCCAACCATAATCCAAGTACCATCGAAAACATCCAACTCCTGCCCAGTCAGAAATTACATTAGATGAGGTCTATTACCCATCCATGTCAAGATGTCATTGGTCTTCCAATCCAAGCCTTCTTCTTGACATACAATCCCTTTTATGCAACCAAATCAGATTCTAATGTGCATTTCCAAAACACTACTGTCATGTGTTAAATGATGACTTTCACTGCTCTATCAATCAGAGTTCAAAGAAGAAATAGACAGCACTCTAAATAGGAAACGTTCAGGAAGGCACTGGAAGCTTGTTTACAGAGTTACTATTTACTGAGATGCAAATGTAGGGAAATTCAAAAGCTCAGATTTTATAACAGCTAGGTTTTATAGCAACTAGGCCATAAGTTCCAGAAGAAGGCAGAGTTACACAGAACAGTTGGGCTTGAGATGATTAAGGGCCCTCAGTCAAGGGACACAGGAAGCACCTGGATAGGAAGGTAGCCTTAAAATAAAGACCTGATCTTATTGCCCTGCTTGCTCTCACGTTCTGCTGTGCTTTCTTGAGGTAGAAGTAAATGAGCTGGCCCTTCTCCTTGCCTCTGACAGCACGGAGGGTGTGACCCAACTGACAGCTCACGTTCTGGCCTGCACTCCACATTGTCTCCTAAAGGGTGGCCCAGGGTGTCTTCCTGCCAGCTCTGCATAATCTCAGTGGCTGCCATTGGCCACACAAACAGGAGCTATGGCTGGGCAAAGCCCCAGATGTGTGTTCCAGCCTGTCCTGCTCTGGGCTGCACCAAGGCCTGTTGCTGCCTCCCTGAGGAGCAGGCAGAAATGAGGCCTGAGAAGGCAGACTGAGGAACCAGAGCCCATTACTAATGTCTCCCAAGTTCTAACACTCCAACAGGCCACAATCAGTATCTTCTGGAGGTGCCCTCCAAAGCAGGAGCATTTGCAACATCAGTCCGTCCATTTGCATAGAAATGCAGAGCTGTCAATCAAGCAGCCACTTCATCGAGGTTCCCCAGAGCTGTAATGAAGACATTTGCAACTGTCGTAGATTCCCTGAAGCTGTTCCGGGAGATTAGCTTCAGCCACGGTAGGCTTGAAACACAGACCTGTTGCAGGAGACTCCATCCTGCAACTGCTCATGAGCACATGAGGACTCCACCCTGGAACCTCCAGATGACACTGTCATCATTCTGTCACGACCGAGAAAGTTCTCAAATGGGTATGCCAAAGCTGTGTGTGTGTCCAGCCAGTTCTTGGTCCTCTTCCAAAGCAGCACTCATTACACTCCTCAGGGCAGCCAAGGAGGTGTCCCTCTTGTGCACTACCTCATCCCCACCCCATGCTGTAGCGAAGTTTCCAGCTATAACACCCAAGGCTGAGAGTCACTGTCTCTTAAAGCCTAGAGCTGCTAACATTACAGAGCTTCAGCTTGCCAGTTTATGATTTCTCTCCAAATTGTACAAAAGAACCCTCAATTAATAGTGACATTCTCATTGGTTCAACCCAACTAGAAGATATATGATAAAAAAAATCAATTGGTGTTCATGCAGGTTAGTATCCCAGGCAGAGAGTAGTGTAGAGAAGGCTGGGGTGGAGAATGGGTTGATAGGGAAAATATTGGCATACCAAACGCAGAAAAACAGCAATAAAGTATATTATAAAGACAAAAAAAGTAGGGGAACAATCCTTTGTTAGAAGTATGTAGCATAAAATGTTGATGACCTACTTGCTTGGAAGCAGAGGAAATACATTTGATGCATTTGTCTGCATCTTAAGCACTGGCCCTTGGAAAGATTTCTTTTGTCCTTCAACTCTTAGGACTGACTCTGAGAGGTGTATTGGAGTTGTCTGCCTTGGTATTTGCATTACCTTTCTAAGCACAAATTATTCCAGATAAGCATTGTAGCATACATCTATATTCCCAGCGCTCTGGGAGACTGAGGCAGGAGAATCATAAGTTTGAACCCAGCCTGGGGAAAATTAGTGACTTAGCGAGTCTCTGTCTCAAAATAAAAAATAAAAACGGGCTGGAGATGTAGCTTAGTGTAAAGTTCCTGAGTTCAATTCCCAGGGCCACACCAAAAAAAAAAAAAAACAAACAAACCCAACAGCAAAAAAATCCTCTTCCTTATAGGGATAGAGATATATTCCCAAGGGCTGTATTATAAATGGAATAATTTCTTTTTTTAAATTTAATTTAATTTTTTA
>NW_004955447.1:4505064-4543258 GCF_000276665.1 Chinchilla lanigera | reverse complement strand
CATTGGGACCCCACAACCAGTTAGTGTCCTCTCCCCAACTGTCAGCACAGGTAGCAGGAATCTTGCTGCAGACCCCTCCGGAGGTCCACCACAGCCTGTACTGTCAGGGGAAGAATGGCTTCCAAGGAGTCTCTGCAGGTATTGTGCAAGGTCCTCCTAGTTTACAGCTTCTGAACGGCTCTCATGACCCGAGTCCACAGGACCTCTGACTCCTCGGGCTTAGTCTGTATTCTCATGTTCTCCGAGTCCTTGTTCAGCAGCTGCTCCTCCACTGACTTTGGACCTTTCTGGTTCTCAATGGCAAGAGCAAGAGTAACCCGTTGTATGGCATGTATTCCCTGGGGTTTCTCCATATTTGAATGATTCACACATGTCCATGGGTGGGCATCTGTAGCTGGTGCATGGGCTAATTGTGTCGTTGTTTCTCTGTGTCATGGCAGTTCTCAACTGAGTGGCTTCCTGTGCACCAGAGCCCCTCCTCCCGGGTGCCTGTTAGGCTGGGAGCCAGCCCTAGGGCCAGCGCTCCCCGCCTCGTGGCTTCCTGGGCACCGGGGGCCCTCCTTCCAGGCGCCTAGAAGGTAAATGGAATAATTTCTATTCCTAGGACTCTAAAGAGTCCACATCCACCTTGAAAATTCAGTTAACTTAAAATCTCTGTTGCCTTGCAGTCATTTTGAAGTCAAGTGACTACTAAATTATTAAAACAAGAAACCCTGAGGAGTCCAGGCCACTGAAGCCATTGCTTTGTAGAAGAGAGTGTGGCATCTTTGTATCACACCTGGGCACTCTGCACTGTTCTCCAACTCCTGCTTCATCCCCTTCCTATAGACCCAGTTAAGGAGAGAGAGCAGAAGTTCAGTGGGGAGGATGATGGCAACCTTTCTTCCATAGTTTGGCCTCCCAGCTAAATTCCAGGGTAGTGTGGCTTAGTGTAGGAGTAGCATTTCTTTAGTTCGCCTAAGCAAGCGCGGAGCTAAAAAAGTGTTCTCTATTCTTCCAGCTCTCTTACATGTCTCTGTTTCAATTAAAAGGATCCTGCCATTTCCTAGTTTATACAATAAATTCAAAGCGTGGCAGAGAACTAACAAAGTTGGATTCTTTCCTGACCTCCAAAGATCTTAAATATTATAGAAATAAAGTGCATCAATTAACAAAAGTATGTGCTTGTCTTACTTTTCTATAGTTACTTCTTGGTGGCCAGATTAGATGGAAATTAGCTTTTTTGTTTTATTACAATCCTAAAGATAGAAATTAGTATATATCTTGAATTACATTCCTAAAAGCCTAAATAAGTGTTCAACATATTTTAAAACCCTCATATTTTGCTATTATAGTCACAAGTATTTGGGCCAACATGAAGAACTATTAACTCAATAGACATTTCTTGCATGATTGAGTTTCTGGTGCTCACAGATATGCGGAAAAATAATAGCACAAGCAAGGTCCCTGATCAATAGAGCTGTCACTTTAGGTGAATAGATCAATATTTTGAGAACTCAGAGGCAAGAGGTGATGGCTTATACAATCTTCCTTGCATATCAAGCATAATCACCTCCCCAGCCACAGTCTGAAGAATCCTCACCTTCCCCTGTCCTTTCAGTTTAACTACTTTCACATTTTAGGTTCTGTAATTTATAAATTCCTCAATTTCTTTATTTGTTAGTGTACATTTGGTTGAAATTATAACACAAATATAATGATTTTTCTTTTAGCTTTCTTTCTCCTAAGAGCTTTGGACTTGTTCCTCCAGAGTTGTGTAAATTAATATGAAAGTGACCCTCAAAGCCTAAAAATCAATGAGGATGGGTCTTAAACATTCTCCACCTGTGGGCTCACTTCCTTGCCCAGAAGTAACAACTAATAAATAGTTGGAAACAATCACCGTCTTTCCCCTTTGGTCCCTCTCGATGCACATTTTCATGCATATGTTAAATTTTGTAATCCCACATTGGTTTTAGTCCCTAAGGTCATACTTACCAGTATTCTCAGAAGACTTCACCATATAAGTAAGAATGCAGACAAAACATCCTCAGAGGCCAGCATTCACAAGACAGATGTTCAGATGTATATTCTCACACAGTAGGACTCCTCCAATAAAGGACTATGACAATAGTGAGAGAAAGAATGGGGAAAACTGATTTAAGACACATTTCAGGGTGGGGAAAGCAAAAGAAGAGATTTGCAATCAAAGAAAAGATGGGACACACCCTTTCCCATGGGTGTTGCTACTCATTTAAATATGTGTTCAGTTTTTTCTTCATAGATGATAGGATAGGTCTCACTTATATTAGATCAGTTCTAGATACATGGAGTTTGATAGGTACATCTATGTATAGCATTAGTTGTTAACTTTCCTGAGTGGAGTGAACAGAATAGAATTAGACCTCACAAGAAAGAGGTCAGGATACCAGACAGAATTTTTAAATTATATTCAGAGAAGTGATAGTGGAAAAAGTAAAGTTGAAATTACATATACAAAAAAGTGAAGGGCTAGGCAAGGTGACACACTTGCAAGACTGAGGCAGGAGGATTGCTGTGAGTTTGAGGCCAGCCTGGTCTACATAGTGAGTTCATCAGCCAGGACTGTAGAGTGGCATTGTGTCTCAAAAAGAAAAATATGGGCAAAGATTAGATACAGCTGTCTAGGATGGGACTTAAATTTTCACAATAATTAGAAAGAATAAAAGGGTACACGAGCCCCCTCCTTTACTGCAACAAGAATCATTTGAGGCCCTTTTAAAAATTCTGATGTGTAAGTTTCAATATATACCAAAGACATCTGTATGTCTGAGGGTAAGAGCCAGATATCATATTTTTTAAATAAATTCAATACTTACTGGTAATTTTTAAAATACAGAAATTTACAAGCTATAAATAGACACTACCTTTAACAAAATATTCAGCAAGAAAGATACTAAAAGGTGTAATATCAAAAATTCAGAAAATAAGATGATGCATACTGCTATAAGTACTAATCAAGATTTTTCTGCAAGTTCTGGACAAAAACAATAGGTTGAAACACTGAAAAGAAGGGAAAACAATTGCTATTAGATTATATGAATGTTGACATAACAAAACCAAGTGAATTAATAAATTATAAGTAATAACAGCATTCATCAAGATACATGGATATAAAGTCAAAATGTGAAGAAGTTTTCTTTATCCTTCGTTTTTTCCAGGGTTTTTTAAAATTCAAAATAGACCAACTCACAGCAACAATAAGGACCTTAACAAATCCAAAGAAACGGAAATTCTGTGAGATGAGTTTTCATACCATATTGCAATGAAATCAGATGACAGCAGAAACATACTTCAAATAAAATAAGTTTTTTCTCTCTATTCTCCTATTAACTTTTTCATACAAGAGAAGCCATACAATGTTCAAGTTTGTCTGTCTGATTTGCTTCACTTAAGATTATGGTCTCAAGGTGTACACATTTTTCTACAAATGCCTCGTTTGTCTTTTTAATGGCAGAGTAGTACTGTACTGTATGTAAATACCACTTGCTTTTTATCCATTCATCTGTTGATGAATGGGCTGTTTTCAAGATTTAGCTATTGCAAATTGTGTTGCTATTAACATGTGCACATATATATCACTGTGGTGTGATTCTAACTCTTTTGGAAAGATACCTAAAAGAGAATTAACAGGGTTAAATGGGATTTCTATTTTTACTTTTTTGAGACAGAGTCTCACTATGCAGTTCAGGCTGGCCTTGAGTTCACTTTGTAGCCCAGGCTGGCCTTGAACTCACAGTGATCCTCCTGCCTAAGCCTCCCTAGTGCTGGGATTACAGGCGTGCACCACCATGCCCAGCTGGGAATTGTATCTTTAGTTTTTTGAGGAATCTCTATACTGATGTCCAGAGGGTTGTACCAGTTACATTCCCACCAACAATGAAGAAAGTTTTGTTTCTCCCCACAGCCTCACCAGCATTTGTTATTGATTGTTATTGGTTGTTTTTTGTTATTGTTATTGGATGGTAGCCATTCTTTCCGGGGTGAGATGAAATCCTAATGTTGTTTTAATTTGCATTTCTTGAATGGCTAGTGGTGTTGAACATTATTTCATATATTTATTGGCCAGTTGTATTTCTTCATTTGAGGAATCTCTATTCAATTCAGATCACTGTTTTTACTGGGTCTTTAAATTTGGGGTTCTAATAATTTTGAGCTCTCTATACCTTCTAGATGTTAGTCCTTTGAGGCATAGCTGGCAAAATTATTTTCTCATTCTGTAGGTTGTCAGTTCACTTTGTTGGTGGCTGACTTTTCTGTGCAAAAACCTTTTAATTTAATGAGATCTCATTTATTTATTCTTGGTATTATTTCCTGCACAAGTGGGGTTTTATTCAGAAAGTCTTTGCCTATGGTATTGTTTATGAAACCCTAGGTGAGACTGATGAACAACACAACACATGAAGAAGACTATGTATGAGTTCCACAAATAGTTAAAAAAAAGATCTAAATATGTTGGCCCAATATTTGCCATATGCTAAGCATTTGTACTGCTATTATTGTCTACATGAACCAAATATCTTATTGGTGGCCAGGTGTGGTAGCACATGCCTATAACAGCACTCAGGAGGCTGAGGCAGGAGGATCATTGAGAGTTCGAGACCAGCCTGGGCTACAAAGTGAGCTCAAGGCCAGTTTGAAGTGCTTAGTGAGACCTTGTCTCAAAAAGACAAAAAACAACAACAACAACAACAAAACCATAGGAGCAGGAGGATCGTTGTGATGTCGAGACCAGCTTGGGCTACAAAGTGAGCTCAAGGCTGTCCTGAACTCCACAGCGAGACCCTGTCTCAAAAAGACAAAAAACAAAACAAAAATAATCTGTATCTATATATCTATATCTATATATCTTATTGGTCTTTCTGCTTCTAGTCTTGTTCTCATCTAGTATATTACCCTGCCTCTTGCTTGAATGTTGACTTTGATTTGCAAAGCTCATCATACCACTTTCTTGCTAAAATCCTTCAGTCACCACATATTATTTAAAAGTAAATATCAGATTTATTAACATAATATCTAGTATCATCATCTGTCTATGCGTTCAGCCACATCCTTGGTGATGGCATACTTTGTACCCTGACCCACTTCTACTTTACAAACCCATCCTTATAAATGGTCTACCTGTGATTCACAAAATCCATTCATTTCTTGTTCTGACTGAACTTCTTGCCCATCAACACTGAAGCCCTCTTTCACCTTCTCTAGGTAGCGATTGTCTTTCAGTCTAGATTAGGCGCCCTTCCTAATATGTTTTTCCTTAGACATAGCACTTATTAAAGTTGTTGATACTGTTTTACTTATTTTTTATTAAGACTATAATTATGTATCATGAAACTTTTCAGAAAATATAGGAAGGAAATCTCAAAATAAAATCAACCAACCTGCCACACATATTTATTTTATGCCCCCATATGAATGCATTTTTACTTACAGTCACGTCTTTATGTGCACTCACGCACACACACACACACACACACACACACACATTCACCCCCAAATGCAGCAAAGTAATCTTCTTTGAAGTTTTTTTTTATATTAAAGAGAATGGAAAATAAGTAAAAAACATTAAAAATGTTACAGAATTTCAAAACAAGATGATAGGAAATCAGCAATGGTTGTTATATTGCATTCTGTTATCTTCAAAGTAGTTGTTCAGATTACTAGATATAAGCATGTAAAATTGGTCATAAAAATTAAGCATTAACTATTAGCTCTTTTAATTGACACATAATAATTAAATACATTTATGGAATAACAGGCTGTTTAATACATAGTGTAGTGTCCAAATCAGGCTAACATATCTAGCTCATTAAATACATCATTTTTTGAGATGAGAGCATTCAAAATCTTTTCCCATAGTTCTTTTTAAAAAAATACATTAGTCTTATCTATAATCTAAACACCAGAACTGCTTTCTCCTATCGAAACATAACTTACTACCCATTGATCAGCCTTTCCCCATTCACCCCTCGTCCCCCCTGTGTTCCTCAGACATTGGTAAAAATGATTTGACTCTCAAGTTCAATTAATCCAATTTTCCTATTGTTGCTTTTCTAGACAGAGTCTTGCTATATAATTTAGGTTGATTATGAACTCTTTGTTTAGCCCAGGCTGTCCTCAAACTCACAGTGATCCTCCTGTCTCCACCTCCTGAGTAGTGGAACTACAGTGGTGCACCACCAGGCCCAGCTTGAGATCAACTCTTTTGAATTCTATGCATAAGTAAGGTCAAGCAGTATTTTTATGGGTGTGCTTGGCTTCAATGATGTCACAAATGTTAGGATTACAATTTCTATGGGAGCACAGCACTCCACTGTGTATATATATGTAATGTTTATTTATTCATGTATTGATAGACACTAAGACTGATTCTCTTTTTAGCCTTTGTAAGCAGAGCTTCTATAAACATGAGAGTGACAATGTCCCTTCAGAATACTAATTCCACTTCGTCTGGATACATACACATGTTATTCAGCCATTACTGTAAAAAACACCTGGCATAATCTGGTATTAAAATAAGAAAAATCTACTTTGGTCAGACTTTAGGAAGTTTAAATCCATAACCACTTGTCAACATTGCCTTTGGGCCTTTGGTGAGGCAGTGCATTACGGTGGTGTTATGGTTTTGCCTAGATGTCCCCCCAAAGCCTCATGCAGTCATGGGGGGTGGGCTTTTCAGAGGTGGCTGAATCCAGAGTTTGTGTTGGTCCAATGCTGGGCTTAAGGTTGTGAGTGCTACACCTGCCTAGGGTGGGTACACTGCATACAAAATAAGGAACGAAGGAGTCTTGTCTTCCCCCTGGTTGCTCTTGCTGTCTTCTGCGGCCAGGAACAGTTGCCCCTCTGCCGTGTGCCACCCTGCCTTGGAGCCAGCCAATGATGGACTGAAACCTCCACAAACTGTGAACTAGACAGACCTTTCCTCCTTTAACTTTTTCAGGTATTTTGTCTCAGCAATGAGAGAAAAGTACCTAAAGACAGGTGGACAGTATATGGAACAGAAGCTGCTCACCTCACCACAGTCAGAGAGCAGAAGAGAAAGTGGAAGGGACTGAGGCCCCTTAATCTTCTGCAAGACACACCCCCAAGGACCTAACTTCCTCCCACTAAATCCCTCTCTTCAAGTCTCCACCATCTCCCAGTAGTGCCACAGACGGGGGGCCAGGCTTGAACATATGGGCCTTGGGGAACAATGCTCAGTCAGTCAGTAGTGAGATTCCCACATCCCATGGTACTTCTGTTGCTAATATTTTGAGGAACCTCCATACTTGTTTTCTCAGTGGCTATCCTGGTTTACAATTCTACTCCCTTGTCTACATCCTTGCCAGCATTTGTTCTCTTTTGTGTTTTTTATAATTGTCATTCTGACTACAGTGAGGTGATATCTCACAGTGGCTTTTATTGGCATTTTCCTAAGTGTTGAGCATTATTTTCATGTACCTTTGGCCATTTGTATGTCTTAAAGAAATTTCTATTCTTTTCTTTTCTTTTTTTTGTCTTTTTGAGACAGGCTCTCACTATATAGCCTTGAGCTCACTTTGTAACTCAGGCTGACCTCAAACTCACAACAATCCTCCTGCCTCAGCCTCCCGAGTGCTGGGATTACAGGCGTGCACCACCACATCTGGCTGTCCCCTAGTTTTTGTTCTTAGCAGTTTAATTAAAAATTAGTTTGCTATAAGATGTATGAGTTTGTTTCTAAGCTCCCTATTCTGTTGACCTGTCTGGCTGTTTTTCTTACCTCTTGGGTTTGTTTCCTTTGAGACAGAGCCTATGTAGTTCAGGCTGGCCTTGAGCTCACTATCTAGCCCAGGCCAGCCTCCAATTTGTGGCAGCACTCCTGCCTCAGTGTCCCAAGCGGGGATTCTAGGCATATGCCACCATGCCCAGCAATTTGTGTGCCTGTTTTTGTGCTCAGAATGACCTCTACAGCCATTGATTAATCATGTCATTGCCTTCCTTGGAGTAATTTTAAAATTTCCAATTGATTGGCTTTTGGAAAAGATTTTCCATCCTTACTGTAACCTCTCTATCTCAAAAAGAACAGATTCCGACCTTCCGGCCTTCCGCCCATGTTTACCATTCACCACTCCTCCAGTCACGCCCTCTGCACGGGCACATTGCAGTTCCCATCTCTACTTACCACTACCAAGGTTTTTTCTACCACAAAGGCAACTCCTTCCACTTGTTCTCCATTATTCTATATTGTTTGTCAGCTTTTAATGTCTTACCTACAAGCAGTGTTCTCTATATCAGGAATGTTTTGTCCAAGTTAGGATACACTTAATGACTTAAGACACGTAAGCAGAGGTTTCTACTGTTACTTCGAGAGAGTAAAGAGAAGGAACTAAAAGAAGCCAGCCTGAACACACAGCAATAGCTTGAAGGCAGGAACAATGTGGACACTACGTAAAAACAAACACAGTAAAATCTAAGAATGCGCCACATACAGTCTATTCCTCATTTGCTACCAGGATTTAAGAACTGAAAGTAACTTGCAAATGTGATTGCAAAAATGCAGGAGCAAATCAGTACAGGTGAATACAGCTGAATTCTCCATGTCAAGGACCTGGGGTTTTAAAACTGTTCCAATGATGGATTTATTCTGTTAATAACTTTAAAAATAAAATTTTAAACCAGGTGTGGTGGTGCATGCCTGTAATCCCAGCACTTGGGAGGCTGAAGCAGGAGGAGTGTTGTGAATTCGAGAACAGCCTGGGCTACAAAGTGAACTCAGGGCCAGCCTGAACTGCATAGTGAGATCCTGCCTCAAAAAGACAAAAAAAAAAAAAAAAAAAAAAAAAAAAAAAAAAGAAAAAGAAAAAGAAAGAAAGAAAGAAAGAAAGAAAGAAAGAAAAAGAAAAAAAAAGAAATGGAAAAATTTTAAAGGGTAATAGAAAATATTTTATTGTAATACAAGGAGAGGTTAATAAAGAAAATATAAAAGGCAGTCTTTATTTCTATGAAAGAAAACAAATTTTCATAACAAAATATTTAGAGAATAATAGTAGTTAATATATTATGTACCATAATCTTAAAAGAATGGCTAAAATGTCAGAGTTGAAGTCATAGACTTCAAAAAGACTTACAAAGAAGAAACAAACAGACAAAAGCACAAAACTTTCTCTTCAGTGAACCAAGAGAAACGATGGCATAAATGAAACAAATCTTGTTTATCATAAATATGGATATTTATCATATATAACAAATAGTCATGTCATAATATTATGTAAGTATATATATATAAGTTGTTGAACAAGAAAAATCTTGCCTCCCAGGACTGGTATTTAGACTGAGAAAATTATTCTTTTTCCTAAACCTAAATATTTAAACCCTGGGGAAAAAAAATACAAGAAAGAGTATTATCAGGTTATAAATTAGTACCTTAAAATTTGAACGTGTGTTTCCCCATCTGCATCCCATCCCATGACAATGAAGGTCAGATTAGCTGTGTGTCTTCTATTTCACAGCTGCACCACCCAGTGTGTCTTCACTCTTTCTCCATCATCACCTAATGGGAGGTTGTATCTCAAACTATAGTTTAACTTACTCAGAATGTGTATATATGCTTATCTACAGTACAGGATGTATATGAATATGTTTATGTTTTGGAAGAAAGTGGAGCATGGGGGAATGAGGAATTACATATGTTCGTATGAAATACACCTGAAAAACTGGGTGTGGTGCTACACACCTCTAATCCCATCACTCAGGAGGCTGAGGCAGGAGGGTTACCTCTAATTTAAGGCCTGGGCTACATTGTGAATTCAAGACTAATCTGAATCCACAGTGGAAACCTGTCTCCAAAACTACAACATACAAAACAAAATAAAATAAGAAATACATCTGAATATCAGAGAAAATGTAGTAAATTTCTTGTTTTGTACATAAATTCATAGATAACTACCTGCATTTCTAAGTGTGAAACATACAAATCAGTGCCAAAAGGGTGGAAGACAGTCTTCCAGTTTCAAAATAGATGTTCTCTTCCTCCCACACTAAATTCACAGAAATTAAAGAAAATGTATTTTAAAAAAATAAATGAAAATACCAATAGTAAAAAAAGCAAGTCATTTAAAAGTAGGAGAGGAAATAAGTCACAGATGAAAACAAGGTCAGCATCCATGCCTCTCTTGGGAAAGGTTCAGCCTAGGAAGTGAATCCAGGAGCACAGTTGTTCCACTCCTTGGGGGAAGGGATCCAAACTGGAGCAGGACGTAGAAGCCCCTGGGAATGTAATAAGTGGGAACACCACAAAGGAAGGAGTCAAGGGAGCCCCGGTCTCATGTCTGTCTCCTGCCCCTCCTGTAAGACAAACAGTAGTCTCTATACTCACACAAACAGGAAAGACATACTTCAAATAGGGCAGTGTACCAGAGTGCTACAGGGAAGGAACTCCCAGCTTGGTAGATGTGCCGCGTTCCTTTCTCAGGACAGTGGAAAATGAACCCAAGGACAAAGGAGGGGACAAGTAGGAAGAGTTTCTAAAGAGAAAGCTCCTGAGAGGCAGGAGGGTCCTGGAAGTGGTCGCTGCTGAGACTCTTTGTCTAGGGGTTTCCTATATAGCAAAAGCACATTGCAGGTACCTTTGGTCAAACTAACATCAACCTATAGGATTACAATACAGTCACTTAGCAAAGATGGATTCAACAGAAATAGGGGCACCCAGCAAGGGTAGATTACAGCAAAACAAAGGCATTTCTGAAAAGGGTAGGAGTGAGGGTCAGACTGCTCTGGTCAAGTATGTTTGTTACGTTGTTTCTTTGTGTTTGATACGTTGTTCGAGCTCACTGAACCAGATGGGGTTGCTGACAGCACAGCGCTGTGGGGAGCCTGCAGGCCTAGTCATAGTTGTCTCCATCTTGGGGCCTCATTTCTGTCACCTCAGCCCTGGACCACAGGACTGGTTTGCCTCACCTCTGTTCAGACTCTTGGGGTTGGTCCCTTTCTCAACCTCTGTCCACGTCTACCTAACTCAGCCATCTGCAGTAAGAACCGGAGACAGTCAGACAAACCTGAAGCACTGTATCCAGATCATTCAGCCAGCGCCTCACTGGGCACAACATTCTTAAACAGGTTTAAAGAGGCTGTAGATAGAAATATTTCAGGAAGTGATGCCCTACAATTTTCCAGAACCAGAAAGACATGAAACCACACAAAGAATTAACAAATGTTACACAGTGAAAAACACAGATGCTTGATGGTGAAACGTCAGAACAGCAAGCAGAGAGAGGAAAATCCTGGTACTGCCAGAGAGAAAGAATGTAGCCCTCACAGGAAAATAAGAACAAGATTGATGTCCAACTTTTTATCAGCACATTGCTTACAGTGAAGCAACTGGCTGAGCTGCAAAAGCCTTTGAATGTGGAATTCCATACCTAGTCATACCGTCATTAGGCAAAGCCGTTTTCAGAGATAATAATAACTGAGAATTTGGTGGCTTGCCTTCTAGTTCTGAGTTTAGCTTAATATTAAATATGTAGTTGTGTTTTAGCCATATTCCAGATACACGCGGCTGCTCCTACGCCTTGGCACCCTGCCCGTGGCTGTGACTGAGTGTAGTCCTTGTTTCCTCTGCTGCTGAAGAGATTCCTTGGAAACTGCCCTTGGTGCCTTTCCGGGCATGTGTGCATTTTTGCTGTTTCCCTGTGCCTCCTCACTAACTACAAAGGTGGATCTCTTAGGTTTCACATCCCTTGGGCCCTTGTCTCTGGCCTGACTCGCATGCTGAGAGCCTGTCCGTGTACCAATCCTGAATGTCTGCCAGATTTAGTCTCTCCCAAACTGGTTCTTTCAAACAGCATTTAAACTCTGGTTAGGGTAGATTAAAACATTTAGTGGAACACAAGATTATGTGCCATTGCTGTCTACAATGTTCCTATAAGAAATCAGAAGGAATAAAAGTCATCGAGGCTTGGATTTAAATCTTAGCCCTGCAATTTACTAGTTGAACACCCCAGGGCAAGTTTTACTAAACATGCCTAAACCTGTTTTTATAAAAAAGAAATAATATATTTTTTTCCTCCAGGGTCATTGTTCAAAACAAATAACGTGTTTAAGAGGCCACACAATTTTAGGCTGTCAATTAATGTGAATTTTCTCATCTTCTCTCCTAACACAAGTTTTGCAAACAGAGAAAGATGAATTCATTTAATCTTGAAAAATAATTGAAGACATAAAAAGGCATTTTCCACGACATGAATAATAAGTTGAAAATTAGCGGAATGCACAAGATGGTTTTAATTTACTCATTTGCCACCTGCAAATAACTACTTAAAAACAAATTACCAAATATTTATTAAATGAATAAAGTATGTAAAGGCTTCTTGATGTATTTATGCCATGCAGCTGTACAATGTCGTTTTCCGCATTCTGAGGTGGAAAGTGGGTGCGCCCTTTGACACCAGTACACGAATAGCTTTCCACTGTTCTTGGAGCAAGTGCTGGGCATCGGAGTTTCCCCAGGCAAGACCTTAGAGCCTTACACTTACAAGGCCCACATATTAATGTAAATTTGTTTTATTAGCAAGGTTGAACATCTGCAGAGGTGGAGACTTAAATTTGGATTTAGTCCACTTAGTTTACTTATTACCGGAAAATTACCATTGCATTCTTGGAAACTGGTATGTTGCTTATTTTTGTTGAAATACCTGCTCTCAGGGGTATACGATCATGCCACACATACAATTTCAACTTTCTTTTATCTCATTCTAAACCAGACAGAAGAAACTGTACTGAATTTGATAGAGTGACAACCAGACAATAATGTCAACCTCATTCTCAGAAAGTGCTGAGACTAAATTGCGTGAACTTCTGAGACTTTTGAGTAGAGTACGAGCCAGACCCTAAAAGTGGAATGTCTTTTCCCCTGATATAAATGCAGTCATTGTCGTGCACCCTGTGTGTGTGTGTGTGTGTGTGTGTGTGTGTGTGTTGGTATATGCTTCATGGAGGCTTGTTGGTTTCTGAACAGAGACCTTGAAATGCAATTGGTTGCTGGATCTAGTTACTTCTGGTAGCAGCTGTTAGGAAATGGTCATAAACTAGTGTCTCATAGCTCCATTTTGCTCTATAGAAATATATAGTTTAGCCACAGCAGTGCCTTTAAAAAAATCACTTGCCACTGTTGAAAAATGAGATGATTTTGGGCTAACTGTGGTGGCACATACGGGTAATCCCAGCAATCAGGAGACTGAGGCAAGAAGATTGTCACAAGTGTGAGGTCAGCCTGAACAACATAGCAAGACCTTGTCTCAGAAACAAAACAAAGGGAGACAATTTCACTTAAAAGTATGAATTTCAGAATTCTTTTGCAAAATTATATCTGGAAAACTATCGTTGTGTAACCAGTATGTAACTGTTACAAACTGTAACCTGAAATAAACCTCTCCTCTTAGAGTCTGGTATTGGGAATTGTGTCTCAGCAAAGAGAAAGTAACTAGGGAGCTGGGCATGGTGGCACATGCGTATTATCCCAGCACTCAGGAGGCTGAGGCAGGAGGATTGTTGCAAGTCTGAGACCAGACTGGGCTACAACATGAGCTGAAGGCCAGCCTGAACTGCATGGCGAGATGGTCTCAAAAAGATAAAAACAAAAGTAAGACATCATCCATGGAGGTGCGCTGCTTTAATTTTGCTAAAGAGTCATTTTAAGATCCACATCATGAAGACTGACAAAGACTGTCAGACTAAAAACATGGGAAGAATAAAATTTCCTTATGTTAAATTTGAAAATAATCCATTCTGTTTATATGACTAATTTTAAAACACTTTGTGATCATAAAACATACCTACAAATAATATCTTCTGATTATAAATTTTGGGTGCTCTATATAGTATGCCATAATAAAAAAGTGAAGCAAGTGAAGACATACAATATGAAAACTCAACTTTGCAAAGCATTAAATGCTCAACTTTTGAAAATATTGTGCAATTGCTATCAGACCCATTATGAATGTATATACTCCCAGCAGCAGTGTCTAAGAGTTCCTGTGTCCCTGTTGCCACATGGTGGGTCCTGGAGGAATTCTTTCCAGGTTCTTGATGTCCTGAACAAAACTGGACAAGATGCACAAAAAGGGGTGGCAGGGTGTATGCTTACTGGCGGTGGAGAAGTGTGCTCTGCAGAGGGAGAGCGGGCCTGTGAGCAGACGCACAGGGGCCACAAGGGCAAGTGCGGCGGGTCTTTTGTGTCTGGAATTCGTGGATTGGGTTTTCCCTCATGCAAACACGGCACTGGGATGGCTGGCCTGGTGCTAAATTTGAACTTTCCTATTGAAGACTGAATTGTTTTGTGCTACAAGTAAATGAAGAAGTGCAAATAGCACTTTCCAGATTGGATCTCTGCTCTGTGTGCAGGAGTCTCAGCATCATCCTGGATCCTCTGTTCTGAGTATGTGCCCTGGGGCTCGATGATGGTGCCAGATTTCACCCACCTACCTCACCTCCATGGTTATTTTTCAAATTATATTTCAATGTTAATAAATGAAATATTCCGTTTTCACTCTGTCCCTAGCACACATGGAAAGTATCTAAAGTATGGAAAAAGCATTTGTATCACCAATGCAATGCAACAAATCTCACAAATTAAGTGCACAGCATATGCAGTTAAACAGGATTTCTGATCAGCCTTCTATAAGGACATAACACTGAGACATTGCACCTTAACACACTCTGATGTACATATCCTAAAAATTTACATGGAAACAGGCATGGATACAGATCCATCTACCATTCTATCGAGACAGGGAAAATATATGTTCTTAGAACTAGAATGTTTTGTAATGAATACTTTTATTGCTGAACCATCTTAAAAATTACTTGAACCAGGGAAAAAAGGAAGATGATACAGAGGAAGGCGTGAGGAGAGATGGGTGTGGTCATGCACACTGATAATCCCAGCACTCAGGAGGCTGAGGCAGGAGAACTGTTTGAAGGCAGCCTAAATTCCAGAGACCCTGTCTCAAAAGTCAATCAATCAATCCATCATTCAATCAAATGAGGTCTGTGAGAGTCAAGACAGGGTTGACCCAAGATGGTTTCAATCTGCTAAAAACATCACCAGAATGACTGAGGATCATTAAAATCGGTGGTAAGATGTTCTTTCCACCTAAACCTATCATGCCTAGAAGCCAGCCAAGTAGCGGTTCACTCTTGTTCAAGTCTTTTTCTTTGGAAAACTCTTGCTCATCTGTCTCCTTGCTACTTACGCACTGATCTCCAGCCTTACTTTAGTCAAAGTGAGTTGTCTGTTTACTGCCCCTAGAAAAACACACATTAATAATTTATGATTTGGATTTTTTAAAGCATCATAGCAATATTTTTAATGGAATAATTGCCAAATCACTTGTAGAGAGAGAAGCTTTCACTAGGCATGACAAATACTGAATGATATGCAGCAACTACTTTGGCAACAGTCCTGCATGTATCTTAAGTCCTTACAGATGCCTCAGGAAGCACACGCGACTGTTTTAGGAAATATCCTGTAGGTATTACATTTTGCTATTCTACCCAAAAAGAGATTTTAAAATAGTTTCATTTATATCACACAACATTCAAACAATACTCAGTTTTTGTATATTCTCGGTGTGTGCGAGTTTGAGTCAGGGTCTCATTGTCATTACGTAGTTCAAGGAGCCTGGAACTTATTACATAGTCCATACTGGCCTTGAACTTGTGGGGATTCTCCTGCTTCAGCCTCCCAGGATTATAGGCAGGCATGTCCCACCATATCCAGCCCAATACTCAGTTTTTAACAAGACAGGAAAATCTTCTTACTCAGACTACTCCTTTGGAAATAAAATATTATTTAAGAATCATGGGCAAATATAAACAGAAAAACAGAATTTACTGATTTATACAGAAAAATTATATTTTAACAAGTTCATTTTTGTTAAGCGTGTTTTTCATCCTGATACTACTCCTCTATGTATTTAAATGCCTCTCTAACATGTCAGTTATATTTCCCCTACTACTGTAAATGTCACTTAGGAAACAAAGTTTATAGAGTGAAGTCCCTAACCCCTGGAGCGCATTGCCAGTCTTGAGCTTTTCATTTCTTGTAATGACCTCGTCATCTGATCACCACATATATGTTTATGAATTTCTGTTTGACTAATGAAAGGTTGACAGAAAGTCCTCAAGGGGTATTTTTAAACTACTTCAGTTCTAGGGTTATTATTCTCTAAACTTTCCTTTATTTTCCTACATGTTAATGCCAAATGGCTTCTACTGGAGGTCTCTTTTGATATCCTCTTAATTCCAGGAAGAGTTTTTAGCTTGTTTGACTTTGAAGATACAAATCAGGGTGACCTATCTCTTTTGTAATTCAGAAGTAGAAAGATAGCTGGGTCCATAGGGAAGACAGCCTCCCTCCTTCAGATGCACAGGGCAAGGAGGCAGAGTGCAGCAGGAAGGAAGTGCCTTACTGCACTCCCATAGGTGTTTGATCATCACATAGGAGCTTCTCAGTCCAGGTCTTCAATGACATATGTGTTTATAGCTATGCAAACTAAACTGTGTCAAAGAGATTATCACAATTCCACAAATATTGGCTTAGTAGGATACGAAATCAACATTTAAAAATTAAAGAGTTTTTCTCACCAATAATGAACTAGCTTAGAAAGAAATCAGAACAACTCCATTCATAATAGCTATGTCATTTTTCTCTTGTTGCTAAAACAAAATATCCAACACCCAAAGTTAAAAGAGGAAAGGTTTATTTTGGCTCATAGCTTGTAGAGATTTCAGTCCATAATTGGCTAGATCCTTAAGGCAGGGTGGCATGACAGACAGGTATCATAGAAGAAAAGCAGTTCATGGTAGGCAAAAGGTAGTAAAGTAATAAAGTAGCAAAGAAGCAAATTTCTTTCTGTTCCTTTATATTCTACCTAGGTTACCATGTTTAGGGCAAGTGTCAAACTAATCAATGGACTAATTTAGTAATCACACACCCTTAATCCTAGCATTACACATTCGAGATCCAGCCACCTTTGAAAAAGCCCCAATATGACTGCATGTGGCTTTGGGGGGACATCTAGATACAAGGCATAACAAGCTTTAATAAAATGAAATAAAATAAGTAGGAATCAACTTAACCAAGGAAGTGAAAGACCTCTATAATAAAAATTACAGAAAATTGAAGAAAAAATCAAAGATGTTAGAAGATGAAAAGACCTCCCATGTTCATGAATCAGCAGAATTAATACTGTTAATATGGCCATATTGTACAAATTTAAAAAGCATAGTCTACAAATTCAATAGCATCCCCACCCAAATTTCAAGAACGTTCTTCACAAAACTAGAAAAAACAATCCTAAAATTCAAATGGAAGCACATAAGATACAGAACAGCAAGGATGGAAGCATCACTGATTTCACATACTACAAAGCCTGGCAACACGAACAGCACAAAAAGAGATACATAGACCCATGAAACAAAACAGAGGACACAGAAACAACCCCACAGAACCATAACCACCTTGTTCTGAACAAAGGGGCCAAACCTGTATGCTGAAGAAAAGACAGCTTCTTTTAAAAATGGTGCGGGAAAACTGGATATCCATACTTGGATAATTGAAACTGGGTTCTTATGCCTTATCCTGTACAAAAACCAATACAAAATGGACCAAAGACCCGAGTATTGTAACAGTGAGTAGGCTGAATTCCACAGAAGACCAAACAACTCTATTCAGGGCAAACAAAGTTTATTAATTTTAGACCAGTCACTGCACATCCCTGACTAGCAGGTCAGGAATGTGGGGCCCCTGCCTGCCTTTGTTTCCACCTTATATACATTTTTGGTTTCCATGGTAACAGATTGGAATGTTGTAGCCCTGGCCTCCTGTTGTTTTCCTTGTGCCATGTGACTGGCTCAGGCCCTGGTCATGAGCCCAACCACAACGATATATACTTTCTGTACTCTGTTCTATATGTCCCCCTTTAGATAACCATATATTTCCTTTATGGTTACAACATTTATCTAGGGCCAGAGAAGGGATGAAACAACCCAGGCAGGGTCATAGGTGGTTATCTGGGCCCAGGTGTTTCTTATCTGGGGAGATATTCCCGCGCAAAGTTCCCAGTTTCCCCGGGAAGTTTCCCAGGACACAGTTTTAGGCCTTTACTAAAACTCTTCTATCTAAAATGATATGCTAAGATTCACTGTCCCCTACAGCATAAAGTCTGAAACCTTGAAACTGCCAGAAGAAAACACAGGGGAAATGCTGAAAACCATAGTGTTACTGTGGAATAGGCAAATATAGTCCAGTCTGTGTATATGATGAGGAGAGAATTGCAAGCATACACCAGGTAGTGAATGGTAAGCAGCTACTTTTATTGAAGACCACAGGAAGTTGTGCTTGCGGCAAGTCTGTGTTGACAAAAGATATAGCATAGGCAGAAAAATGGTGTCAGGGTAACAGACAAGTAAAAGCACCATACACCAATCACAGCATATGGGAACAGCCCCTGATCAACCAAACTTTTAGAGTTTAAAGGCTAGACACCTCAGCCCGGATACCTCCCCTGAATCTCTAGGTGTGATGGACTGGAACATTTGACAGGGTGCTATATTATCTCAGGGGCTCTCAAAATGCATGCTTGTTCCAATATGTGCTTGTAGTACATATTTATGAACCCTTAATGAAGTCTGAGTTGGGTGAGAGTGTCTGAAAGTCAGGCTAGGAAAACCAACACACACATGCTCTGTCTTAGAACATCCCAGATCTCCTGGATTTTGTTATATTACTCTCTACCTCTCTTAGGACAATGAAAGGTAGACTGACCCTAGACTGTAGTTTAGAACTAAATGGATGGAAGGGAAGTGACTTCCTGAGCGCCATTGTTTCCAATGGTGCTAACAGGTAAAGGCAAAAACTAACT
The DNA here is from genome assembly GCF_000276665.1 of Chinchilla lanigera. Classification (NCBI taxonomy): domain Eukaryota; kingdom Metazoa; phylum Chordata; class Mammalia; order Rodentia; family Chinchillidae; genus Chinchilla; species Chinchilla lanigera. Next base: position 4,524,359 of record NW_004955447.1, on the reverse strand, counting down.
GACTAGAAATCTTATAGCACAGGAAATAATAGCAGGAATCAACAAATGGGATTACCTCAGACTACAATATTTCTGTACATATGAAAAGATAACCTACAGGATGGGAAAAAAATCTTTGCCAGCTACTCTCCCAACAGAAGATTTAAAAAGAATTTAACACCAAAAAATCAAATAGCCCAATCAATAAATGAGCAAAATGAACAGACATTTTTCACAAGCAGCACCAAGGACCAAAATATGAAAAACATATGAAGAAAATGTTCAGCACCCTCAGCCACCAGGGAAATGCAAATCAAAACTACATTCAGATTCCATCTCACCCCTGTCAGAATAACTGTTATCAAGAATACAAAAATAAGCCAGGCATAGTGACACGTGCCTGTAATACCAGCACTTGGAAGGCTGAGGCAGGAGTATCATTCCAAGTTCGTTTAAGACCAGCCTGGGCTATAAACTGAGGTCAAGGCCAGCCTGAACCGCATTGTCAGACCTCATCTCAAAAAGATGAAAAAAACCCCCAAAAAACAAATATAGGGTCGGGGATATAGTTCAGCAGCACAAACTCCTGCCTGGCAAGCTCAAGGTCCTGAATTCAATTCTCAGTACCAAAATAATAATGATAATAATAATAATAATGTTAAATGCTGGCAATGGTTCAGGATAAAAGGAACCATTATAAAGTGCTGGCGGGAATTTGCAACCTCTATGGAAATCAGTAGGTTCTTCAAAAAATTAAAAATAGTACTACCATATGATCTAACTATACTATTCCTTAATATGCAAAGTTGGCCTACTATAAAGATAGTTGCATGCCCCTGTTTATTGGACACAATTCATACTTAGCAAGGTGTGGGACCAGCCTAGGTGCTGATGCACAGGTGAATGGAGTATGTCTTTTATCTCTAACAGAAAAGGGATTTCTAAGAATAAAAAGCAAAGGAAGAAAAACAAAATTAAGAGTGTGATGCATCTGACAGTCTGACTGTCTCTTCTTCCTATGTTGATTTCACTAGGTGCGTAACCTTGGACAAAACAGTTATCTTCTCTAATCATCACTGCCTTCTTCTGTGCATCTGAGAAATAAACTCAGTTATGTTGATTTTATGGTACATCAAAAATGTGGATTATTAGGCAGGCACTGAAAGTCATACTGAAGCAGTATAGGATAAAAGAATAGTTTGCTATTCTGCGGTGCAATCACAAATAGACCTTACTACCGTACAGTGCTGTGAGTTGAAGTTTAAAGGTTTGAAGTGCTCCAAATAGTGGAGGGTATAGTACCAAAATGATAATCAACCAATGTGCAAAAGGGCTGTCATTCTCATTTTAATCCAACCCAAAGATGATCATTCACGCCCTCAGCTCAGTCAGCTCCTCTCACACCAACTGCGTCTTTCTCTAGTTTCTGTGATTCTCAGCAGCATCTGAAATTTCTGCAATGAACAATCACCCGTTCTAGGTTCTTTCTTTTTCCTCCAAAAAAATGATTATTTTTCATAAACATGATTTTTTTCCTTTCTATTGTAATTTTTCCAAGTTTGTATAGTAAATGTATATAGAAGAAGATAAAAATGATCATTGTTTTATTTTGGAAAAGACCTTGGTTATGAGACTGTTCAATTTTATAGCCTCAGTGCTATGGTGCACATAAAGATGGAATCTAGGACACAACCATAGTAAGAAGGCTTAAATATACTTAAAAAATGAATCAATAGTAAAAAATGTCAAGGCAATAGTGAAGAAAAATGTTCTGCACACAGCTGGGAGGTGAATTCGCTGCACTCACACTGAGCTGCTGCGCTGGGAATGGTCATGCCAGTAACCCCTGCAGTGGGGAGGCTGTGTGAGGCCACCCGGGCCTACCTAGGGAATTCAAGACTGGGCCGGACTACATCCGAGTGAGATCATATCTCAGAAAGAAAATAGAAAATGAAAAATATAAGGAAGGGAGGGAGGGGAAAGGAAGGAAATATTGGTTTTAATTATACTTACAGTTTTAAAAATGATAATATTCTCCTAAACTACTATATAGTTGTCTCTCACTACGTTGTGATTCACTTATTGTGGCTTCACTGTATTGCAGGTTAAAAAATATATTTAACTCTGTATCACAGAGTTTTGACTATAATGTGGGATTTTGTGGGATACAGGTATTTATATAAAATTTATGATTTTAATTATTTTTGCCTAAAAAATTTAAAACAATATCAAAATATAAAAAATGTTAACTCAAACATATTAAAAGAATATTAAATTGAAATAAAATAAGTATGTATTTCATCAGTGGATGAATACCGTACTGTACACCACTACCGCTTGTGCAAGTTTGCAGTGTGAGATTGTACACGGCACACTATTGGCTGATAGAATGGAAGACGACCAACCACAGCACTGTATTTTGTATCCCGGGCGCTGACTGGCTCAGTGACTGTAGCGCTGGTCCGTTTGCTCTCCTGCACTGTGCTCATACGTTCAGCATCTCTCCTTCACATCGAGTACTCATATACAATTTTACATGTTGTTAAAATTACATAGGTTTAAGAGTGTAGAAAGTATTTAAGAGCATATGAAGTCTTTATAGGAGTGTGGGAAAGGTTAGTAAGAGAGTGGAAAAGATTTATAGGAATGTGGGAGGGCTTACAAAGCCTTAAAATATACACAAATAATAAAATAAATATAATGCTTCTACTTCACAGATTTTCACCTATCACGGGGGTCTCTGGAATGTAACTCCTGCCATAGGTGAGGGATCACTGTTCTCTGTTTTCTACAAGGATAAACACCAAAGCAGACAGATTAGACAGCAGCTGTAACAGATCACTTTAACTTTGATCTGAGGTGTGACGCCGACAGCACCATGTTGGTATATCTCTGAGCCTGGCTGCTTCATCCCATTATGGCAACATTCAAACATTTCAACAACTGGTCATGTGAATGATTTCTCTGGGAGCTTGCCTGCTAATCTTATCAATCACAAAAGCAGTTCTGAAAGTGTTTATGTGTGTACTTATTATTACAAAGCCCCAAGGCGGACAGTAATTATAAGGGTGGACAGATGTGATTACAGTTTAAAATTGAAATTTTAACTCCAAGATCTCTATCTAGAAACTCCCCGCCAATGACCTTTATCAGAGAAAAATGCTTTACGTGTCCATATACTCGAGACTCAAACACCTAGAGAAAATAGAGTAGTGTCACCTTAAAAAGAAGCTGGTTAATTAGCATTTCCATCTCCTGAAACATTTACCATTTCCTCATGGTGAGGGAAATCCAATCCCTCCCTTCTAGATATTTGGTAGTATCTGGAACATTATTATTAGCTATAGTCATGTACTTTGTTACCTATGGTCCTCTACTCTGTTGTAGATTACCAGAACTTCTAACAGTGTATAACACATGCATGAATTGTAACATCACATTGTACCATAAAAATATATACAATTATGTATTTTTAATAAAAATAACAATAGAACAAAATAAAAAATATTAAAAAACAAAACAGGATAACACTTTGGTTGCAAAGCCTTGGGACAACTGCTGAAAACCGGTCTTCCTCTTTGGCTTTTCTTCTTTTATGTTTAGTCTTCCAAATGCTAGAAGACTCATACACAGGAAAGTCTGAAAATTTGAATTCCTCAGGAACTAAAGTGACAAATTAACAGTTTGTCATTCTCAAAACCCAAAGAATCTCATTTATCCAGCAAAAGGCAGTCATTTTTCAGTTGGTTGATAAATTCTCTAATTTTTTTACCTTGGAAAATGTCATAGAAGTTACTTGAGCTTTTGTACACACTCAGCCAAATGGTCAGCTGAAGGTATGAGGTGTGATCTTGACATCTTGTCTCTGGCTGTTCAGCCAGTGTCACTGACTCATTTCTAAGAGACTACAATGGAACCTCCATTTGAGTGGCCACCACTTTACTAAAGTAAACAAATGTAAAGCCAGCAACATGGAGAGACTATTTCTGGCATAAGTCAATCCTCTTTTTCCTCATAATAAGGGTTTAAAGTGAGACTATGTAACTATTCACACCATAATTCTTATACCAATAATATAACTGATAATAACATAACTACTATGAGATGTAAATAAGAAAAGGGAGGCGATGAGGACAAGCAAACAACAAAAAACTGGCTTTTTTTTTTTTTTTTACTAACTTGTGACCAAAAGACAACAGAGCTGCTTCTCATCTGATCGAAGTACTTGGGTAAAACACCACTCTCCCCGTGCCTCACCCCATCACAAACACTGAGGAAGGAGTGACTCTGAATGATGAACTCATGCTGATGGATTCATCTCTACCATATCCTTCTTTCAAAGTAAAAATATTCTTCGACCAGTATGTGTGCATAGTACCTAGTATTTACATTCCTTGTAGGAAGTTGGTACATGTACATGACAACTGTTATCACTTGTGTCTAGATGTCCCCCAAAGCCTCATGCACTGGGGCTTTGGGGAGGTGACTAGATCTAGGGTGTGTGATACTGGGATTAAGGGTGTGTGTACTAAATTAGTCCACTGACCATTTAGCACAGTTCTAGGTGTGGCTGAATGGATTTACTGAAGACAGAAGCCCCAATCTGGGTATGAGTGGTTCCACCTAAGAGGCTTGTAGGCTATAAAGCTCTGTATTTTTTTTGTACTGAGCATCGAAGAGGCTTGCAGGCTGCACTGGATAAAAGGGAGACAGAGCGCTTGCTGCTTCCTGCCTGGCTGTGGACTTGCTTCTGTCATGTCCCTGTGCTATGTCCATCTGCTTTGGAGCCAGAAGACTACAGTCCAAAACGTCTACAAACTGTGAGCCTAAATAAACCCTTCCTCCTTTACTAGGTGATGTCAGGTGTTTTGTCCCAGCAGCAAGAAAAGTAACTAAGACAGCATGCCATTCCTGTTCTACTGCCTTTCCTTTCCTTCCCTCCACCACCTACCCATCTCCATACCGTTTTGAAAACTCTTGAGTGTGTGTTTTTTGTTATTTTGTTTTGTTTCTGAGGATCTCACTATGTAGTGGAGGTTGGCCTTAACCTCATTTATGTAGCCCTGGCTGTCCTCAAACTCACAGAGATCCTCTTGTCTCAGCCTCCTGAGGGCTGGGATTATAGGTGTGTGCCACCACACCTGGCTATGAATGATGTGTGCAATAAATAATGATCATATTCATCATGGGGGTTGGTGCATACACATAACACACGCTAATACTTTTACTTCCTCTTCCGCTGCTTTCCTCCCTTCATCTTTTGGTCCCCTGAAAGACTTTCTAAACTTCCTCAAATATTATTTTTTTTATTTTATGAAAAATAAAACAAAAGGTCATAATAAAGTAATAGAGTAACAACAGCTAATGCATTGTGTATTATTATCTACAAAGTAGTTACTCAGAGTACAAGACATAGAACAAAAGGTTTTTTACAAAGAAATAAAGAGATGATAAAACAAAATTTTCTTTTCAACAAAATAAGTTAAACTAATAGTATAAATGAAACAAACTAGCACACATATGAAAAAATTTTTTAAACAATGAAATATGTGATTTGGGAAAGTATTTGAACTCCTACTTCCAATTTATCTCTCTTCTATTTTGTGGTCTTTCTATATGTAAGTATTATTTTCTCATATAAGAGAAACTATGTGATATTTAACCTTGAGCACCTCAAATATGATTTAATACCTACCTACTTCCTCTTGTCCTTGGTCTGCAAAGTCCCACTCTTCCAAGGCCCTTCTCCATCCCGAAGACTAAAATGCCATTTTCTTCTCTTTTCTCAGAGCACCTTATAGATTCTTCTCTTACAATCATAGCTAATACATGTAGTACTTGCTCTGCAATAAGCACTTTTACAGGTTCTTCAGATAAATTAAATCATTTAAGCTTTAAGTAACTCCTTGAGGAATTTTGTTCCTACCTCCATTGTTGAATAACTTTTCCAAAGTCACACACTCAATAAACTGAATAATCAGTATTTGAACCAGATAATCTAGTTGAGTCCCTGTTTGTGACCACTATGCTAATGATTTCATTAAATTGAAACAGAATAAAAGAACTCCTGAAATAAATGCCAATTTATTTAAGGATTATCCTGTTCATGCACATTGTGTATAGTACATTTTCAATGCTCTTCACACTAGGGATAATCAATAAAGGAATGACTGTAACTCCTAATGAAAAGAATAAATCTTATCAAAGTGAAGGGCAGGAAACACTGCAAAATAAAATGGATTTTTTTGTCTTTTTTTGAGACAGGGTTTCGCTCTGCAGTTCAGGCTGGCCTTGAGCTCACTTTGTAGCCTAGGCTGGTCTCGAACTCGCAATGATCCTCCTGCCTCAGCCTCCAGAGTGCTGGGATTACAGGCCTGCACCACCATGCCCAGCTCATAAATGGATTTTTTAAAGTAAGAAACTTAAAGTTTAAAAAGTGAGCATATCTGATCCCCCAGCCCCTTCAAAAATTTGCTTTTCCAAGTTCTCCAATGATTCACTTCTCTTAAAATCAGATTTCTATTATCTTATATGCTAATTTCTTCTTTGGAAGTCCATAACTATCCCAAACCACCCCTTAACTATCACCCTAATATACTGACTAAATTTTTCTTTAAGTCTTTAGATAAGGAACTCAGAACCACCCCTAGCCCCTAGAGGCTACTCCTCAGGTGAGATAAACTGCAGATAAATGTAATTTTTATATGTAGGACTTGCTACAACTTTACCCTTTTCCTCCGCAGTTCTCTCCTGTCACTCTCATATGGCTTCCTGTCCTTCTGCCCTAATATTCTTCCCTGGAGAAGTATTCTGTATTCTCTTCACCAGTATGAGAAGTCATCATCTGATGTTTATCTCTCCCTTATTGTTTCTGGTTTTTATTGTTTTAAAGAACTAATTATCCAGCAGTCAAGAGATTAAGGCAGGAGGATTGCTGCAAGTTTGAGGCCAGCTTGGGCTACACAGTGAGTTTAGAGCTAGCCTGAACTACACAGTAGGTGAGACCTTGTCTCAAAAGAAAAGAACTAATTATCCATTTTCTGTTTCTTCACTAGTGATCCTATTTATGTATGGAATGTGTTCTACTGTCAAAAATTCATTCTTATATGATTCTCTTTATTTTCCAACATTTGAAAAGATAAAATGCAGACTTGAGGAGTATTACTATACCACATACAGCTGTATTAAAGATGCTTGCATAATGGACTCTGTATCACATTTTTGAATATGCAAGCTGTTGGGCCATAGTTAAGACTTGCTACCTCTTGTGAACAACCATGTCCAAACCCCAATGGCTTAACAAAGTCATAGATCAAACTTGGTCTGACAGCTCTATTCAGCAGCTCTTTCAGTGTTGCCTCAGAGAAGGTCTACTCTTCCAGAACCTTTTGTTTGCAGTGTGTGTCAGTAGGAGAATACAGTTCTGCAAATGATACAAATATTCTACACTCTATCTCATAGCCATATGGCTGCAATCTAAATGACCTAATTGTAGGAGATGCTTTGAACTATAGTATCTCTACATGCTCAAGAAGGAGACACAGATGAGTGAGCATCTAAGCACTCTTAGCCATGTCCTCTTTTTCATCCACTCATTATCCCTCTTTTGAAATTTATTACTAGTATATCTTTGCAGTACACAATGATTACACTCCCTGTGAGAGCTGCTACATGTATGTAACAAATCTTAGTTTTTCTTTATGTCCCCTTCACCTCCTCCCTTGGCCCTTTCCCTGCATTTCCTGGTGTCATTTTCATATGCAAAAGATTTATCTCCCTGTTTCCTATTCTCTCGTGTTTTGCTCTTTAACTTATTTATACATTGGCTTTCTCATATAAGACAAACCATGAGATTTTAAGCTTGTGTTGTCTGATTTATTGATTTATTTCTCTTAACATTACCTCAAGGTACATCTATTTTCTACAAGTGACTTAAATTTCTTTCTTTGTGACAAAGAAGTACTCCATTGTTATTATCCTTCTTAGCCCTCCTCCCACAAATGGAACATAGTTACCCATCACAAACCTAAAACCCTGCATCACTGACTGCAGCAGCTCAAAATCTAGGTTAAACAGCTGACATGCAGTCTTTCCCATGTGATTAAAATGTGATGCCCCAGACTCTGATCTGGGGACCTACAAACTGAAAGAATGAATGATTTATACTCAAACACATATCTAATTACAATGGTGGAGCATGGATACAATAGCCACAATGAATATTTTCATGAGGTCATGCAATGCTTTTTTTCCTGGGCCTGACTTATTTTACCTAACATAATGCCTTCTACAGTGACAGGACCTCACACTACTTTTATGGAAGAATAGTATTCTGTTGGAAAATACTTCCTGCCTAGAAAAATGACATGTGTGAGAGTATTTCATGAACCACAAAAACCTCAGTAATTGAAGACATATTGTCTTAACCTCTAATATAAATAAGAGTATTTTTAGATTATTTTTCTAGATTTTTTGGAGGTCTTTTTGAGATGGCCTCATTATGCAGTTCAGGCTGGCCTTGAGGTCACTCTGTAGGTCAGGCTGGTCTCGAACTATCAGTGATCATCCTGCCTCAGCCTCCCAAGTGCTGGGATTAAGCCTGGCTTCTATTTTTAGATTCTTGAGACGTTATTTTTTATAATTCTACTATGTATTTTTATCTTTAAACTAACTGCACAAAAAAAAACAAGATTTCATCACTCCATTTCATGCACACTGTCAGTGTCTATTCAATGTCTATTTTTATTTTACTTTTCACTGTTTTTTCCATTCAGCCATGACTCCTTTCCTTTGTTTCAGTACAAAGGTACTGTTATTTACTGGCATGATTCCTCTTCCCTTACGCCTAACATGTGGTTTCCATTCTGTCATTCCTACTTTTGCTTAGATATACATTACCTCCTTAAAAATAAATGTATGGTTGTTTTGGGGTGTGCACATTTAATGTTTTTATTTATGTGTATTGGGCTGTGATCCATGCAGGGTAATTAGTATATCCATCAAATATATACTCTTTCATAATTAAATATATTCCTTAAATAAATTCTTTTATAAAATTGAAATATATAATTTTATAAATCTCATATTCATTCTTTGTTTTCCCACATTTTTAGTCATACAGAGATATATTAATCTACATTATTTCTCAGTGCTTCATATAACTTTATGTAATTCCTCTCATTTTTCTCTTTTCTCTCTTCTGATGGACGAGATTTCCTTCATCCTTCTTACCATAAACATTGCTGTGAAATAAAAAAAAAAACCCTTAGGGAAATGCAGAAGAGACCTAGAAGTGCAATTGCTTCATCATTCACAGAATATAAGTATGGTTAATTTACCAAGTTTACCAGTTTGTCCCCCGAAATCGTTGCACCAGATTACTTTCTCTTAAACATTTTAATTCCTGATGTTCACAACACTGCTGATTTTTTTTTAAATTTTATTTTATTTTACTTTTTTGGTACTGGGAATTGAACCCAGGATCTTGTGCTTGCCGGGCAGACACTGTGCTGCTGAGCTATCTTCTTGGCCCCACTATTTGATATTTTTAGACCTTCTTGTGGTTGCTTTAATTTGCATTCCTGATTAGTAGCAAAGATAAATAACTCTAAATTTGCTTATTATACATTTGGATTTCCTTGTTTACTTGTGTTGTTTTAGTTCAACGGTAGCATTCAAACTTCATAGGTACTGTTATTTATTAGCATATTTTCTTTTCCTGATATATTTCTGTAAAAAATTTATCTAAACAATTTTTAAAATAAAAACTAGCTTTGAGTCTTTAGTTTGTTCTGTATATATGGATGCTAAATAAATGAAGAAACAGAGAAGGAGTTTTATGCTGCATAATAAGCAGCTACAAACCTCAGTGACTTACAACAAAAATACCTTTAGTTTTAGCTAATGAGATGTATACCTATCTATAAGTACTTATGGCTCTGATGAGACCTACTGGGTATGGCTCCAATCTGCAGTTCCGTTGAGGTCTGCACCTGAGAAGGAATTACTCTTTAAATTTAAATAATACTTAAAAATTTAGAAACTATTTAATAGGCTATATGTTTTAGTATGTCTTTCTTTAAAATATAGGATGAGAAGTGATACAAAATATTTGGAAGCCACCAAGCCTAGTGAAAAATCTTAGAGGCTGATTTGTCTAGAATATATATTGAGAAAAATGATATTTATTTTCTCTACACTATTACAATTTAATGTTTTACTTATATTTTCTGATTTGAATTGTAAAGAGAAGTCTCTAATATTTCAAATTATTTATTAGAGACTATCTTAGTCTTTCAGGAATATAACATATATTCAAGATTTGTTTTAAAAAACAATAGAGCATATTTCAGAAAAGCGCATAAAGTCATCAAATGTGTCCTATAGCGGAGTTACTATCTACCCTGGGTGAGTGGCCATATCAATGTTACAGTAAGGAAATAATCCTGTGTCAGTGGCAAATAGGAGCTACTTTGAACCCTTTCCTCCATGAAGCTCCAGCCCAACAGTCTCATCATTCTGACCCACGGCACCACACCACTGGAACCTGTTCTGGTTGCTACCTGCTGTCATTGGTCAGTTTCCAGGCTGGGCTAGTGGTTATGTATTTTAAATATCACCGCTGATTACAGAAAAGTGCATATTTGCATGTATGCTGTATTACAAATAAATACAGGGAGGTTGCCTCTTTTTCTCCAATTAAACACAATATACATGACACCTTTGTATATTGCCTGAAACTTCTAGGATGAAGGAAGTGGTCTCGTCTCTTTTTCTGAGGCTGTTGTATGAAATGTGCCATCACAGCTCTTGATCTAAGCACGATACAGAGCTTCACTGCCTACACACCTCCACATCGCCTGGTTACCTCGTGGTGCTTTCCTTTTCTTATTCACACTTTCTCCCAAGGTATTGTCAAGCAGGATTTTTTGGGTGTCCGTCTTCTGAGGCCTTGTGTACCTTATAGTAACTTATTTTGGCCTTACAGCTAACTAACTTGATATAAAATCCTAATTTTAATGTTCTCTTATGTCAACATTTTCTCTGTGGTATTTTTTCAGTCTAGATGCTTTTATTTTTCAGTCTTGCAAAATTCTGTCACTATGTTTTAAATTTTCTTTCAGCTTTTTAGGAATACCTTTACTTGCTGATCCTTCCAAAGAAGTTCATTGCCCTGATTTCTCTGCTCATGAGTTCTTTTTTTAGATACACTCACTATGAAAAACAGTACCAAGTTTTATGTAATACTACGGTTACTGAGTGCTGTGGTTAAAGTGGGCCCCAAAAGTCGTTCAGAGGTGGGACTTTTGGAAGGTGACTGAATAACGGAGGAACTGTATCTACTCTACTGATGAGTTCACAGCTGAATGTGTTATTAGGGAGTGAGGCCTGGCCAGAATAGACAAGTTACTTACATGTAGTGTACAGACAGCTGTATGATGATTACAAGCAGAATACAGACCGCCTAACATTCACCCCTCTTTCCTTCTTTTTATAGATTTTCTTCTTTCCACTCAGTTCTTAGTTGGTTTCCCTTGTGGCTGGCACTCTCTTGGAGCTCCATAGTAGCTTAAATTTTATCTAAAGTTATAATTGTTGTAAAGGTGACATGTGCAGATGCAGTGAGAATGCAAAACAGGTACCTAATTTAGTTGGACAGAGGCTGGCAAGACAGAATTCCTAGATAAGCAGCAGGATGAGCTGAAACCTGTGTAGTAAAGCAGTGCTTTTTAGGCAATAAGGGCCAAGAGAATATTCCGGAAGAAAGGAGCAATTAAACAATTCATGGAGTTATTCTCCTAGTATATGTCTCCACAGTACCATACATTATACTTAACACTTTCCACCTGGAGGTGTAAATTATCTATTGTCTGTGTCTTAGTTTCCTTTCCTCTTTTCTCTAATTAATGTAATCCATAACTTTATTAAATCAATGACAGTTTGTGTTAAAAATTTATGTATATGCAATTTAAAGAGAATACATCACACAAGGAAAGGTCAACTATAATAATATATACAAAGATTTATCAGGCAAATACACAAATGCAAAGAAATAGTTACAGCAATACCAGAAAGAGAGGGCAATAATCATTAAACAGATATATTACCAAGGTACAGACAAAGGTCAGTTGTGTAAATATTATTTTCTTTAGGTAACCTTTCTTCATAGTAAAATACATAAATAAAAATAAACTAGAGAGGACACTGGGAATTTTAACATATTAATCTTCTTTGATAGAGTAAAGTGAGCAAATACCTTCATATATAGAAAACTTTAGTACTTCTTATAAACTTCCTTTTGTTTAGATAGGGTATAGCTTCCTTTCTTCTTCATCTGCCGTTCACCCTGCACTGCAAGTGCTGGTGGTGTGAGGTGAGCAAACAAGACCATTCCCAGGTCTCATGCGTGAGTAAGCTAGTAGACAATGTAAGTGCCCCGGATCCAAGAGGGTATTATTGAGTTTTTAAATTGAGCAACCCAAGGCTGTGTGTGTAACTCAGTGGTAGAACATTTTTAGAATGTGTGAGGTTCTAGATTTATCTTTGGCAGCTGGGGGTGGGAGAGGCATCCCCAAGACATCCAAGTAGACAACTGACATGGAAAAGAAGTTTTACGATGTATACACAGTGATTAAACGATGGGAGGCTTTGAGCTTACCAAAGGAAAGTTATTTCTCTTTCAATTGAGTCAAAACAATCTTGTTCACGGTGAGAGGAAGTTAAACACACATTACAGGGGCTGGGAATTTAGCTCAGCGGCAAAAGCGCCTGCCTGGCAAGCGCAAGGTCGTGAGTTCGGTTCCCGGTACCGGAGAAAAACCAAAAAAAACCCAAAAAAACAAAAAAATAAAAATAAACACACATTACAGTAGAATGAAAGTGGAAAAAATAGCTCTATTTAAATTATGGCTTTGTTAGAAAACAGACTCCAAATATTTATTCTAATGCTCATTATCTACCAATAGAGGGCAGAGTTCTCAATTTTCATATATAAGTTATGAAGTAACATTTTTCACTTTGTATTGTATTATTATAACTGGCATTTTAGATTTCTTGTGTTCACCTTTTTATTTAACTAGAGTAAAAACAACTCAAGTTATTTTAAGGAAACTGAAAACTATTGCAAAGAGGCTGGTTTATCTGCCCAAATCTAAGGGTAGAGCACAGCCAGTCCTCAGAAAACACTACCTCTGAAACTAGGATGCTTTCAGACAACTGACACGTGTACTTCACCGTGTCTGCTTTCCCTTCCCACCTCTTCATTCTTCTTCATTGGAAGATCAACCCTATCTGTTGCACAGTTCACTTCATGGTGAAAGAGTGGCCATAACTTCAAATATTCATAAGTCATAGTTTCAGCCAGAGAAAAGGAGAATGATTCTTGGTCTGATTCATTTTCACATTCTGGGGACAGTGACTTGGGACCTATCCTTACCTACATTCCCGTGACTGGGTTATAAAACAGCATCATATAAATAAGGCAGGCAGTGATGAGTTGGAGATCACTCAAAATAGTTACAAGAGGCAGTTGTTAAATTTTTAGAAATACTGCAATATGGTTTTTAAATACAAGGATTATTAGTTATATAATTACACTTATATGAAATATAAAACTAACCAGTTGAATAATCAACTGAAATTAGTTATTCTCAAGGTTATTTACATTTATTATTTGATCTTGAGATTACTTACACATATTACAACTGTTATGGCTTTTTGCATAAGAAATGTGCATGAGTCTCTGGAGGGCTGGGGTAGAATGTTATGGCTTGTATTTTTATGTTCCCCAAAGCCTTAGGCAGTCATGGGAGGGATTTTCAGGGGGCTGAAATGTTGTGGCTTGAGTCTAGATGTCCCCTCAAAGCCTCATGCAGTCATAGGTGGGGGTTTTCTCAGAGGTGGTTGGATCTAGAATGTATGATGCTGGGATTAAGGGTGTGTGATTCCTAAATCAGTCCACTGACTGGCTTGGCACCTGCCCTAAACCTGGTAGCCTAGATAGCATATGTAAAGGGCGGAAAGGAGCTGCTAAGGTCACTTGGACTTCTTGCTGCCTTCTGCCTGCTCTGCTTTGCCATGGACTGTTTCTCCTCTGCAATACCCCATCATGTCACCCCCCTTGGAGCCAGCTGACTATGAGATGAAACCTCTACAAACCGTGAGCCAAAATAAACTTTTCCTCCTTTAACTTTAGGTATTGGGTATTGTCTCAACAGTGAGAGAAGTAACTACAGCAACATCTGCTATGTGATATGATAGTAATACAGCAAAATGGAAATGGCACTAATTGTTCACTTCTTCCCAGTTACAATGTTGTGATGTCATGTCACACTGGTACTTTGACATTGGTCACGGGAGGAACATTTATGCCATAGAAATTGATAAACACTACAGACAAAAAACTAAACAAAAAAGGGCAGGGCCTGGGGATGTAGCTCAGTGTGAAGGCCTTGGGTTCAACCCCTTGGTACTGGGAAAAACAAAACAAAAAATAACAGGTAATTTGGGTTTGGAGGGGCTTTGAGACATGTCCATCAGAATGACTCCTATCTCTGAGATTTGATTTTTCATTGAAGGACAGTTTGAAGACAGAGATCTGTCTACAGACTTACTAATTTTTATTCTTTAGTTAAAAAAAAAAAAAGGAAACAACTGAGCACTGTTAGTATTTCTCTCACCAACTCTTCCTCAAGATCGAGTTTTTGAGTTCAGCTACTCTAGGACATGAAGCTAGCATGGCTTATGGGTTCTCTGTCACAGAAGACTTTATTTGTAACATGCTTTGTTGATATGAATAATATGTGTCTTTTTTAAAGGCATGGAAAAGCCTTCTGTCCCCTACAGTAGGGCAGAAACTGCAATTCTCCATGACGTCTATAGTCATATATTAAATAACACGAACAAATAACATTTTAGCCAATGATGGAACACACTGATAGTAAACAGTGACAGTTATTTCATAAGATTGTAACTGAGTGGTAATCATTCCAATGCTGTAGTGCAAAATATTACAAGTGTTTGTGATGATGCTGGCATAAACACACCTACTGTGCTACCAGGTGTATAAAACTATAGCATGTTATGTGAAATATATACTCGATAATATTACTATATTACCAGTTTGTTTCTATTATATTACTATTTTAGAATAGACTCCTACTTCTAAAGTTAATTTACTGCAAAATGGCATGCTGTTTCACATCAACAGGACCCTCACTCATCTTGTTTACCTCATACATCTTGATTATATCAAGAGGCCATGTTAAGAGATCAGCTACCTAGGTTTGCATTAAGTATACTCTGATGTTCACACCATGCTGGAATTACCTAATGATGTGGTTTTCATAATGTATCCCATCTTTACATGCCACATGATTGTAATGAAATTGTAAATCGATCTTACACTTAACTTTTTCTGATCCTTTTATTATCAAAACCCTTGGGAAATAATTTCTAAGTTTTCATTAGAAAGATGCTAAAGATTCGGTGATTTTATCTAAGGTCTTCAGTTAGTAAGTGGCAGAGCTGGAATTTGCACCAGCTCTGTAGTCACAATGACTACAAAGCCGGTGCTTTAATCACTATACCCAATAGCTTTCTTGGACAGATCAATGCTCAACAAAACGACTATTCCATCCTTTATAACCACAATAACTTTGCCTTTTAGTGACGTGATTGAATTTTAGAGTTGTGCTTGTCTTAAAAATGTAACTTGTCACAATTTAAAAAACTAACAGAAATTTATTAAAACCATCAGGTATTTACAACTTACATGCTGTTTATGTGAGAGAGTGTGTGTGTTCATGTATTTCAATCAATACCCAAGTAAGGATCTAGTTTCCTACAATGGGTGTAACACAGTACCAGAAACTGAGTGGCTTAGATGAACAGATTTATTAACCAAAGTTCTAGAGGCTGGAAGTCTGAAATCAAGGACTAATTCTATTCCCCTCTATTCTACACTCTTTTCTTAGGGTTACTCAATTCACCTACCACTTTTTTCTCTGAAACCACGAAGATGTTCATAGGACTGGCCCCTTCTCAAACCTGTAGGAAAGAATCTTTGCTTTTTCTAGTTTCTGGTTTTGCCTGCCACGTCTTGGTGTTTCTTTGCTGCACTCCGTGGTCTGTTGTCCCAGGTGACCTTCTCCCTGTGTGAGTCTGTCTCTTTTCCCTCCTAAATGTACCAGCTTGACCTCTTAATTAAGGACCTCTTAGAAATCTTAGTTAATGTACATCTTGATTTAAGTACATCTGAAAAAACTTAGTTTTGAATAAGGTGGTACTTTGAAGAACTGAAAGTCAGAATTTCATTTTAGGGGAATAATGCAACTTATGACACCCATGTATGGCAACTGGTGTATACACATTTCTAGCAAGTTTATTGTAGTATGTAAATAGATCCCTCTTCCATCTTTCTTTACTCTCTGTCAACTTATTTATTCTGTAGTTTCCCCGTCTGCATTTTGCTAATGGTATTTATGTGGGAATACTTAACCTATTCACTTGTGCTCTGCTTACATCCTGGATTTCTCATCCTTGGATACTGCCATTTGAGTGGAGTAGTTCTTTGCTCTGGGGACGTTTTCCTATGCATGACAGCATGTTCAGCAGTATCCCAGGCATCTATCCATTATATGCTGGTAGAACTCTCTGTCGTGGCTAACCACAAATTTCTCCAATCACCGTTTTCCTCTCACTCTCATCCTCAACCTCTCTTCCCTTGACTGAGAACTAAAGTCTTTGTTCTAGAATAACCTGATTCTAGTACAGTATATGACAATCAGTGGCAAGATACTGTGAGATTAAAAAAAGAAAAAAAAAAAAAGAGGCAGACAGTTCCAGGATTGTACAGAGTGCAATTTATTGGGCAGCAGCCAAGACCAGATCTCTGTGATACGGATCAGAAGGACAAAAATGACTTCATCTAAGGTAGAATGTACCTGTTTTATCTCAAGCTAGCATCAAAGAGACACATTCCTGGGGCTAGGGTCTGGTCACAATAGTCATATGCCACTCTAAAAGTTTTGTCTATTTATAGTATGTTGGGAAAATAAGCAGAGAAAACCAGCTAGGATTACTCAGAGGTTGCAATCATGGCTGTTACAACTCAAGGTGAATCCATACAGTCATGGCAGTCATGTCACAATGAATCCAGTCTTTATGGGATCCAGTTTAATTTTTTGGCAAAATGATTTTATAGATCTATGTGTACTTCTGTCAGGAGGCATATAAGACCTGTCAGTCTTTTGTTATATTAATTAGTACCCACTAGCAATCACTGTACTGATCTGTTTATTTGATTCATGGTGATATACTAACGGTGATACTACTAATGGTGATATACTACCTTCTGCCACTGCTTTGCTCTGGCCATACATAAAGTATAAAACTTATTATTATTATTATTTTTTTTTTTTGACTTTTTGAGACAGGGTCTTACTATGCAGTTCAGGCTAGCCTTGAGCTCACTTTGTAGCCCAGGCTTATCTCAAACTCACAATGATCCTCCTGCCTCAGCCTCCTGGGTGCTGGAATTACAGACATGTGCCACCATGCCTGGCTAAAATTTCTATAAAGAGACACTTCCCTTCATCAACTAATTGTCTGATAACCCTGACATATAGTTCTAATTGGAAAGACAGAGTAAATGATTTCTTTTTACTGTTACCAAAATAATAAAACTGGTTTCCTACATCTTCCAAAATGGACTGATTAATTGTTCTGATCACAGTGAACTCATGGATTCAGGCATATTTTCAGTGAACTCATGGATTCAGACAGTGCAGGCTCTGTGAAAAACCAAAGTGTTTTCTATCCCCATATTCCAGTGTGCTCAACCGCAAAATCCAATCTCTCTATACATCTTGTGTTGCTTTTGTTTTAGTTGAAATCTTATTAGATCCTTACTTTTGAGGTGTGGCTTTTTTCCAAACCTCATCTCAGCCACTTGTCTTCTCACTCCTTATTTGAGTTCAGGTTCACTGGTGTTCTCTCCACAGATCCTCAACCACATCAAGTTCTCTTCCTCTCTCTGAGCACTGTATGCGCTGTTGGCTGTTTTGAAGATTTAGCTCTACTTTTTGTTAGCTGGCTTTTTTACCCTCCAGGGATCAGACTTCATTTCCAAAGGCTTTTAGTAGTTTAAGTTTTAGTAGTAGTAGTTTAAGGCTTTTAGTAGTAGTAGTTTTAATTATTTATTTAACTTTTTTTTTGAGGGGGGCTCTCCCTTTGTAGCGCAAGCTGTCCTTAAATTCACCATGTGGAGCCCGGGGCGATCTTCCTGCTTCAATTTTCCCAGTGCTGGGATTAAGACAAGCGCCACCACACCCACCTAGTAGTATTTTTTTTTTTTTTTTTTCTCCATTAAAAATTTTTTCCCTGCACTATATTAACTTTTTATGTTTATTTAATAAAATTTAACCAATTTAAATTTGTTTATTTACGTTGCCTCTTATAACTGGAATATAAACTCACGTGTCCTTGAGGGCAGAAAATAAATCTCAAACAAGTTTTCCACCCTAGGGCGTAGACTAACTGGAAATTTAGGACTAACTGGAAATTTAACCCTGGTTGGTTTAGTGAATGAACATCGTCGGGTGTGGTGGCTGCACGCCTGTAATCCCAGCACTGGAGAGGCAGAGGAAGGAGGATCATTACGAGTACGAGACGAGCCTGGGCTACTGAGTTTAAGGCCAGCCTGAACTGTATAGCGAGACCCTGTCTCAAAAAGAAAAGAAAATTGAGTAAACATCAAATAACATCCTTTTTGATTGTCACTTCTTACCTAACTAAAAGGTCCTCTGCGAAGTTCGGATGGAAAAACTGCATCGCCTAGGTGCCGGCGGCCCAGTACTCGGGCCATAAACAAACGGTAAAAACCTCGCTTCCCAGTAGGAGGCTGGTTCCAGAGACTTCCGGGCTGCGCGGGGCGGGCAGACGTGCTGACGTGCTGACGTCACGCAGCACGTCGCCGCGCTCCCACTCGACGCCCTACGCACTGTGACGTGCTCAGAGGGAACGGAGCGTACACAGCGCGGGGCATTTTGGGAGCGGGATTGTTTCGCGCAGGAAGCAGGCTCCATTTTAGCGCCGCTCGCCGTCGCCATCTGTTTTCTTTCCCTCCCTTTACGCTGCCCGGGCCCGAGCCCCAACGGAGAGACTGCGCCTCGAGAGCCGGAGACAGGAGCGGAAGGAGGGCAGGGAAAAGGGAGGAAAGAGAGAAGCGGCCGTCGAGGAGGGCGCGTGGTCGAGGCCCAGTGCGGAGCGCGCAGCCCGTCGGACGGACTGACGGACCGGCCTGTGCGACCCCCGCC
>NW_004955447.1:4453181-4504914 GCF_000276665.1 Chinchilla lanigera | reverse complement strand
GACGGCGGCCTGTGCGGGACGGCGCCGCCCGGGGTCCGGCGCTGCCCCTCTCTGCGCGGGCCCCGAGGGCCGAGCTCTTCCTCCCGCGCAGGGTTTTCCTCTGATGGGATCCGTCCGACTTCGAGTGGAGCTGCCCCGGGAGCCGCCGGGCGAAGGCCTGCTCCCAGCTGCAGGCCTCTGGGCTTAGTTCCTGGTAGGGTTGTGCGGATGTAATGCGTATTTTGCGAGCAACGTTCCTCTGGCGAGAAATTTGGAACATCCTTAACGCCGCTTGTACACAGGTGGTTTGGTAACCACATATAATGGGACAAGTAGACTATTGATTTCCGGAAATACGCACAAGTCATTTTTCGTTATCTCCTTAAGTAGGCGAAGTGGCAGGAAATGCTAGTTTTGTTCTTCAAGTACTTTGAAAAGTATAATACTTATAAGAAGTAACTCGGACACCCCGCCCCCCGGGTCTGACAGCTATTTTGCTGGAAACACGTAGTGTGTAGCTCCCAGGGAGTACAACCAGGCAATGGGCGCAAGTCAATTGGAGGGAAGTCAACTGGAGTCAATGGGAGGGATAAGTGGAATAGCTGTGTTCCTAGGGTAGAATACCAATTCAGCTCTCAAGCTCTACAGATACTAATGTAGATCCTGGATCAGTACCTCTAGAGAATAGACTAGATTGGATGCTACCTGCTACCCTAAGATCTTTTTCAACCTAACGTTACTGTGGTAGTTTTCGAACCATATAGTTGTTGAAAATGTGGCCCAGTTGCAGCCCTTTATCTCTTAGAGCTCTTCTGTGTGGTTAATTGGGTTGATAAGTTGCTAGAAGGGCTCTAGAGTGAAGATGCAGTGGACTTGTGATCCTCTTTTAATTTTCCTAGTTTCTAGCTCGGCAGTCTTTTTATACTTTTCAGTAAGTCGGCTGTAGAATAAGGACAGATTTGGGAGTGGGCTGGGTAGGATGTGCTAGCAGTTTGATTATGTTGTAGCAATATTATTTTCCAGCCTTAAACTAATCCCCACAGCCCACTCCACTCCACCCTCCGTTTTCTTTTCTTTTCTTTTCTTTTCTTTTCTTTTCTTTTCTTAAGAATTCTGGCAGTAACAACAGGATAGTATGGTGTTACTGAAAAAAAGGAAAATGCATTTTAGTAAATTCAGTTATTAAAATAGGTGATAATAATAATTCATTCAACATTTTATTGTCAAGGTAGTTTGTAGGCTATCCAAATGGAAGTCTGTGGTGGTTGTGATGGGTAAGATGAACTAAACACAAAAGTAAGTAAAATTCTGTATTTCTCAAGAATTCTTTGTGAAGATGAGCGTACTTTCAATCAGTAATAAAGTAGACTGTAAGGAGCGTAGAATAAGAAAAATGATGATAGTTTAAAAGTTTTGTTTTAGAAATGGATTAATGATGTCCTTAAAATACATAAACATTCCTATTAAGAAGTAGTAACATAATCTAGAAGTTAATATTTTGAATAAATTTTCAAGTGTTCTATGCCTCATGTTTGGGGTGTTTTTGTTTTTTTTTTGGTGTTTTTGTTTTTAAAGCTTAATTTTCGCAACTGAACTTCTGTTTTTTTTTTTTTTTTTCCTCCGGTACCGGGAACTGAACTCACGACCTTGCACTTACCAGGCAGGCGCTTTTGCCGCTGAGCTAAATCCCCAGCCCCACTGAACTTCTGTTGATGCAAGTTTTTCTCTTTAGGATCAGAACAAGGAAAAACCATTGGGCCAGCTGGGCGTGGTGGTGCAGACCTGTAATCTCAGCACTCTGAGGCTGAGGGAAGAAGATTGCTATGAGTTTATGGCCAGTCAGAACTATTTAGTGAGACCTTGACCCATCTCCCATGCTGAAAAACACCAAAAAAACCCTGGGCCAGGCAGAAAGCTAGCATATACCTACTAGAAGTGCTTTCTTAATTTTGGAACCATTCTAGAGTAATCTGCAGCATGTTATCATTTACTTGATCATTGTCACATGCCTAGAATTATAATGAGAATTAGTATCTGTGCTTGAATGTTCTTTATACTTAACAAGGAAAAGTGGTAATGTCAAAACTTTGTCATCAGTTATCATGTGAGACATAAAGAAATTAATAAGGATAAACACTAAGGATTTTAGTCATGTCACAGACTAAGTCCTTAAATAATCTCATAAATGGTATATCTTGAGAACATAAATTTAAGTTGCAGAAATACTGCATACAGTAATTGTGTATTAACAGAACAGTTAAAATATATTTCTTTTTTTTAAAGACAAGATCTTGCTATGTGGTTCAGGCTGATTGTGAATTTTCTGTCTACCTAGCATAATCTTAAAGTTGCCTTCCTCTTGCCTCAGCCTCTGACGTGTTGGGATTACAGGTTTGTGCCACCTCATCTGGCAAAAAAAAGAAATCTCTACTGAGTTGGGATTTGTGGGTTAACTAATAAATACAGAAAGACATTGGTTTAGGGGCTGGGGGTTTAGGTCAGCACAGCGCCTGCCTGGCAATTGCCAGGTTGTGAGTTCGATTCCCGGTACTGGAAAAAAAAACCAAAAACCAAAAAAAAAAAACCAGAAAGACACTGGTTTTTACAATGCTTCAAGAAGCTGAATACTGTATGACTGGACAGATTGCCAGTTACTTGTGATTCCTGTTAAAAAACTTTGGAAGGTGTTGTAGGATGTTGATTGTTACTGGTAAACACAACTTTTTGTATATGAGGAGGAAATCTTTTCTGTTACTATAAATAGCTCTCTAAATTTTATTTAAGCTCTTTCATTTTCTTTGAAAAGAATAATAGTAAGTTTAGCCCAATACTGTATGTATATAATGAGTTTCCATTTCCTAAGTAAACATGCTTTTCACATTATTAGATTGGAAGCTCCAAGAGGGCAAGAAGTATGTTAGTGTTCATCAGGTTCCTTTTGTTACAGTAATTTTGACTCTGCTTTAAATATTTATATGATTGGACTTGATTAATAGCAGACTAGTTTGAGATATGAAATCTAAAGGTAAGAATTTTCTGTTGGCCCTTGCTGTTCAAAAACCTTAGCATAAAAATGTCTTTCAGTGGGGTACAAAACATAGGATAGTTGATACTCCTTTTTTTCCCTCAACCAATTATAGAAGGTGGAAATTGAAAAATTCTATCCCTAGGCTTCAGTTAGTATCTTCTGGAAGATAAAAATATGGGTAGGATAGAAAATCCAAGTCTCTGAACATTATTTAGCAGAATGATAATTTTGAATGACAAAGGTAATGACTGCTACCTTTGACACAGGTAGAGATTACTATAATGTAAAATGTATTTTGTAAGATAATGGAAGGTAGGTTCCAGAAACTCTTTAACTCCATTAAGTGAATTAAATTAAAAACCTGTAGTATGCTTTGTTCCTGTATTGGAAAAAATGTGTAGTATGTCTGTGTAAGTTTTGTTTTCTTTTTTTGAATACTAAGCCTTAATATGTGCTGGTTCCTGAAGTATTTTTGTATCTTCTGATCCACCAGCTTCTGCAGATAAAGCTTACTTTTCTACATTAATAGCCTAGAGGTAACTTTTGTGACTTTTTGGGCCAGAAATTTCACGACTAGGGTAAAAATGTGGTGTAATGGATAAACTATTGAATTTGAATACAGAATTGTGAGATGTGAAATTTTGGTTAAGTCACTTAGTTCTTTGGGCTTCCATTCAGAATTCATGTCATATAGATAACTTCCTAAGGCTAAACTACCTACTGTATATTGAAAGCCAGTTTCCATGTTTATCTAAAGCAAACATTCTCCAAACAACACAAAATTAGCCTGTTACTTTTAACATCGTGCCAGTTTTTAAACAGGTTCCAAAACACCATGATTCTATTTATTTTTTCTGTGCCTGGCAATCTGTACCTTCACCTCAATGATTAGTTTGGTGTTTGTGAAAATTTTAGTTTCTTACTAAGAATTTCACAGTTTTTAGTAAAATTGTATTAGCTTGCATGGGTAGTGATAACGCTGAGTGATAATGAAGTCCAGATACATTAGGTTATGTGAATATAAAACGTGCGCAGGTAAGAGGAATCAAACTACTGTCAAGCTGTTGAAGCAACATGTTAAAGTCAGAAGTATCCTGGTTTGGGAATAGAGTTGAAACATTTGCAAACTGAAAACTCTGCATTCTCTCAGCGCAGCAAATCTTTACTGCAGCTGAACAGGATTGTCCATATTCCCTTTCCTACACTTTCACAAAGTAGGGTAGTACAGTATTGTTTTAGTCAGCAATGGGCAGCATACATGAAGGTTGTCCCGTAAGATTTATATTGCTACACAGTCTTCTGCGTCTATGAAGACTATTCACAATGTTTACAGGATGACAAAATTGCCTAGTTACACATTTATCTAAACATATCTTCCTTGTTGCTTGACTGTTTGCTAAAACTGGAGTTCA
This sequence comes from Chinchilla lanigera, assembly GCF_000276665.1. Lineage (NCBI taxonomy): Eukaryota > Metazoa > Chordata > Mammalia > Rodentia > Chinchillidae > Chinchilla > Chinchilla lanigera. The sequence goes on along the minus strand of NW_004955447.1, from coordinate 4,500,495 downwards.
TTGTCTTGTGCTTCAGTATCTTGAACTGAGCCTTAGTTTATTTGAAATTGTTTTGCACCAGTTTTTTATTCAGGGATTGCAGATGTGCATATTGAGTTCAGACAAATACAGATAGTAAAGAGCATGCATGGTCTATGTTCACATAGTAGTACTGGTGAATAGTACCAGTTTACCAAGCATAAACCCAGATTGTCTCATGCAAAGGTTTGGCATTTTACCTTCTCTATATCCTAATAGAATGTCATGACTACTCCAGTGGGTGCATTTTCAGGTGAAAATCCGGGTCCCTCATGGTCAGTAGTCCTTAAAATAAGAAATGTGAGTTTATACATTACATGTTTGGAGATTTTTTTTTTTTAAAGCATCGAGTAGCTAGTTATATTGTTATGTAAACTAGTATGTAACTTCAAAATATTTGAATTTTATTTCTAAATGGAGATGCTATTTAATCAAGTATTGACCTAATTTGTTGCAAGTTGTTTCATTGAACTAATTTATTTTACTTTTTTTTGTTTATGTTCTGGGAATCGAATTCAGGACCTAGTACTTGCCAGGCAGGTGCTGTGCCACTGAGCTGACCCCTCTGGCATATTTTTTAAAAAATTGATTTTATGCCATTTCAATTTTGAAACACAGTATGAGATTTAAAAATGATTTTAAAAGTGTACACTTCTTTGTAGACATCAAAAAAGTGTTGAGTTCTTTATCAACATATGTTCTTTTACTGTTAATAGTATCTGGCTGGAGTGCTGCCATCATACTACTTCAAAGTAATTGAATGTACTGTATACTTATCGCTTTATATGCCATATGAATAATGTTAAATTTCAGGACAGTGAACGTGATTTAAAATGCTAAGGTAGTTTAAGGAAAATTACTCTACACCAAGTGAATATTACCTTATTTTTAAAGGGATTATTTCTTTCCAAAAGAATCCCAACCTGAAGCTGCCACAATGGAGAGTGACCATAGAGAAAAATGACTAAGAAGCCTGAATTGCTTTTAGTCTCCAGCTTAAGTATGACCCAGATGTTAGTCTTCAGATGCTTCTAGCTCCTGAAGTCTGACTGCAGCCACAAGAGAAGCCCTAGTTGGTCCCCATACTATGAACAATAAGTAAAAACGATTTATTCTCTTAAGCCAGCAAGTTTTGGGTTGATATCTTATTCAGTAGATGATTAGGACTTGAATATAAATTTATTGACTAAAGAGGGTTTTTTTTTTTTTTTTTTTTTTTAATTTTTAACATACCCTATGTCCTAGTCATTAACAAAAAAGGGCTGGGGTGGAGGTTTATTAGAATCTAATAGTGATAAGGAAAGGCTTATACATTAAAACACTGTTCAGGAGATTCAATTAATTGCCATTTTTCTACTTTCCCAAACACTAATCTTTTTATTCTTCATTCATCTTATTCAAGGTGAGTAAACTAGAGCTCAGAAAGATGGTATTTACCCAGTACCCAGCTCTAAAGGGATAGCTTAAAATTCCTGACATCTGAAACACTTTCCCCCCTGCATCTTACTTCAGTGAATATGTAAGTGGTTTCAGTTGTGGAAGAAAGTATCATAATCCAGCTAGGTGGTCTTAGTGAGTCACAAAATTCTGTCATTTTTTAAAATCTCTAATGATAAAAAAGCATTCTTATAGCTCAGGCCATACTGAAGAAGGCCATCGGTCTGGTGTGTCTTTTAGCTTTTTGTTTGCTAGTTTGTGATAAAACTACATGGTTAGCTTGTTGATGTTGTGGACTGTAATATGGGTAAAACTACATACAGCATCAAGTAGGGTGTTAGTTAATACATATGGCCTTGCAATATTTGTATCTATATTGAATCCTTTGTATTTTAAGGTGTGTTTAATGTTCCACATCTAAATGATTATAGGTTTAGAAAGCCTGAACTACAGATAATGTGTCCATCTGTACTCAACAACTCTGGTCAATTTGAATTTTTGAGCTTCTACCCCACCCTAATTATTTTTCCTGGGCTAGGGCTCAACCCTAGGCCTCACACATGCTGGATAAAGTACTCCTGCTTCTTTTTTCTTCATCTGTAGAGTAATGATAACACATGCTGTATGTCTTTCATGTGATATGTTTATATGTTGTAAAAGTGCTAAAATGTTAAAGTGACAAGATGTCTATTAAGCATTGGTTAATATTTTTATCTTGAAAAAGTTTGTTGGTGCTTTCTAAAATTGCAACTAGTATCTGAGTTGGAATTTAACACTTCCAACCAAATAAAACCCCTTTTATTTTTCTCATGTACTCTAGATGATATTTTTTACCCCTCAGATTTTGAGAGAATTCCATTCATTGCAAATATGAATCCAGATGAGAGAAGCTGTTTTGTTTGACATACTGTAACTTTCAGTAGTGTTTTTTTGTTTTGTTGTTGTTTTGAGACAGGTTCCTGCTGTATAGACCAGACTGGCCTGAAACTTGCTATGTAGCCCGGGCTGGCCTGGAACTCAGTCTTGCCTCAGCCTGCCTACTGCTGGGATTACAGGAATGCCCCACCACACCCAGCTCAGTCAGATTTTTTTTTCTAATGAACAGAGCTACAACTCTCATAATACTGTATTCATTTCAGATAGATAAGTTTGGATAAAGAACAGATAAATTCTTACCACCCAAAGAAATCAGTCACTAGGCCAATCCAGGCATAGTAATTTTCACATACTTTACTTAAATAGAAACTGTTCTATCATTGATGTTGTTAACTTTATTTGATTAAGCTGGTTCCTACTATCTTTTCATATCTTACAGGCTATATAGTCCCTTGTTTTATAGGAATTAATTTTGGGTATTGTTCCTGAAATAAGATCTCTTCAAGGGTTATGGTTGGTTGGTTCTTCCCTTTGTTCATTCCTTCTTTCCTCCCTCCCGCCCTTCCTCCTTTCTATGGTGCTGGCAGTTGAACTTAAGGCCTTCACATAGAGCTGCATCCTCTAGCCCTCTGTCTTTTTTTGTAAAATTTTACTAAATTGCCCAGACTGGACTCACACTTGATCTTCCTACCTCAGCCTCCCAGGGTGCTTTGTGCCACCATGTCCAGTGGGTTATAGTTTCATAAGTAGTCAGTATTCAAAAATAAATGCTTAATGTTCCTTCCTTCCTTCCTACTAATTTTTAAATTTGTTTGCAGATGGAGAACTTAATGTTCTAGATGATATTTTAACTGAAGTTCCAGAACAGGATGATGAACTGTATAATCCTGAGAGTGAACAAGATAAAAACGAGAAGAAGGGTATGCTGAATTCTATTATTTTTAGAGCTGGGTGTGGTAGCGCACGCCTGTGATCCTAGCACTCAGCAGGCTGAGGCAGGAGGATTGTTGCGAGTTTGAGACCAGCCTGGGCTATCAGGTGAACCCAAGGCCAGCCTGAACTGCATAGTGAGACCCTGTCTCAAAAAAGACCTAAAAAAAAAACCACACATTTTCGTAAAAAATAACAGTGAAAGTAAGAGATGCAATTTCTTAAGAAAATTACTCTGCTTTTGTATTTGTCTTAGAGGTTAGTAACAAAAGCACGTGACACACTGTTTCACATAAGAGACCTTATTGCATGTAAGTATTTTTTAAAAATATGTGAAATTTCTCACATATGTGGATTTACTTTAATAGCTGAAAGCTGAATTTTCTTTTAGATTAAATGTAGAGTAGTAATTTAGAAGACATTTGTGAGGCTTTTTTTCTTTCTGACCCATGTTATCTGTAAATTGTTGAATTTAAAAGACCACTGTCAATACTTTTATGTATCTTTTAAATTATCTTTTATAGGATCAAAAAGAAAAAGTGACCGAATGGAATCTACTGATGCCAAGCGACAAAAGCCTTCTGTCCATTCAAGACAATTGATTTCTAAGCCATTAAGCTCATCTGTTAGCAATAACAAAAGAATTGTTAGTACAAAAGGAAAGCCAGTCACAGAATATAAAAATGAGGAATATCAAAGATCTGAAAGAAACAAGCGTCTAGATGCTGATCGAAAAATTCGTCTGTCAAGCAGTGCCTCCCGAGAACCTTACAAGAGTCAGTCTGAGAAAACTTGCCTACGGAAAAGGGATCCTGAGAGGAGGGCCAAATCTCCTACACCAGATGTTTCCGAGGTAGTAAATATTATTGCAGATATAAAACAGCAGTTCTTTTTGAGGCATTAGAACTATTTATTCATCTTGACTTTGTCTGTTATATGACTGCTGATTCCCTTTTTCTTTAAACATCAGAGAATTGGGCTAGAAGTTGATAGACGTGCAAGCAGATCCAGCCAGTCATCTAAGGAAGAAGTGAATTCTGAAGAATATGGCTCTGACCATGAGACTGGCAGCAGTGGTTCTTCTGATGAGCAAGGCAACAACACTGAGAATGAGGAGGAAGGAGGGGAAGAAGATGTAGAAGAGGAGGAGGAAGTGGAAGAAGATGCAGAGGAAGAGGAGGAGGTAGATGAAGAGGGCGAGGAGGAGGAAGAAGAGGAGGAGGAGGAGGAAGAGGAGGAAGAGGAAGAAGAAGAATATGAACAAGATGAGAGAGACCAAAAGGAAGAGGGAAATGATTATGATACTCGAAGTGAGGCCAGTGACTCTGGTTCTGAATCTGTCTCCTTCACAGATGGATCTGTCAGATCTGGTTCGGGCACAGATGGATCAGGTACTACTTTTTATATGTAAAAGTTTATCTTTTTTTTTTTTTTTTTTTGACTTGCTTGGTTTTGCTTTTGAGTGTTTACTATTTGGGGGGGAGGGCTGTACCACTGAGCCACATCCCCATCCCTGAATGTTTAAACTGAAATATAAAAAAATTTAAGACATTGGGGGATAGTAATAGGATGATTTTGTGATCTTCATAATTAATTATGTGCTCTCATGTCTTATAAATAATTTTGAATAAGATTTGTATTAGTATTTTAGTAAAGGTACTTCTTAGCTACAAATTAATTTCTTATAAATTAGCGTAAGTTCAGTTGTTTTCTTTACATAGAAGTATATTTTATGTTTTAACGTTGTTCTTGGATTTTTATGTAGTCCAGAACAACTTGTTTTAGTAATGTTGTTCTTGAAGTGTAGTCACATAAAACCTCCTCTGGGTGGTATATTATTTCCTTGGTCAAATGCCCCTAGATTTTCATCATGCAGCAATAAACCCACAGAACTTCTTTTTTCCTTGGAAATGCAAACCTTCATTCCACTTCTGTATTTGTAAGTTAACTGCCAGAGACAGAGTCTATGGAGTTCTGAGTTGTCAGCGTACAAGATGGAAAACAGTGTAAAATTCTTGCGGAAAGATTAAGGTGTCTTGGATCAGTCATCTCTTCAGTACCAGCTGTCCTACCTCTTTATCCCTATCCAGGAGATAAAACTCTTTTAAGTCTAATTGTAGTCACTACTGTAGGGCCTAGCAGGGTATGGTAAGGAGGACCAGTAAGGAAATTTACAGAGGCGTAGTCACTACATGGTGATTGTAGCCTCTTGTTTGTCTTATGTCAAGATGCTATCATGTGCTGCATAAGCACAGTGTTCTAAACATTAGAATACAAGAAGCATGCTTTTCAAACATAGTTTTGTTATGTAGCATTTCAGCATGGTAGTACACTGGTAGTAAATATACTGATTCAGTATAAAGTAAATGACCAGCTGTTTTCTAGTGATGACAATTTAAGTGCTTTCAACCATTTGTTCCCAAGAGTTGGAGTTTGAGAGTTTAGACTTTCTTGAAGAAGGTAAATGGGTTTAAAACTAAATAGGTGAGTAGTTGAGTATGATAACAAAAGTTAGAGACTCTTTCCTCTCATCATGCTATTTGCAAATAGATGACTTGGGTCCTTTATAATTTATAAAGGGTAGGGAATAAAAATGCATTGGCAACATGTATGCTCAGTTATTATGGACAATGAATGTTTAGTTTTGTATGAAATCATCTAGAGGGGTAGGGAATAGTTTGTTACAAGGATTTTCTTTTTGGTACTTAGGTTAGGAGCAGTATTTTTTAGTCTTGAATGTTTGTAGTAAGTCAAACAGTGGGAACTTGTTTACAAAGAAAGGTTCTGAAACAGTTTGCATTTTTAACAAGCTCCAAGATGACCTCATCAGAGTACCCCAGGATTATACTTTGTGGAGAAGGCGTGAAGTTAACAAATGTTGTGTACCTTCATAATGAGTTTAAAAGATACCTTACACTCTTTATATTTTCCTTGTTAAAGAAAATATTTCCTTGGAGCCTCCTTTAGAAACCATACATCAAGCTGGGCGTGGTGGCACATACCTGTAATCCTAGCACTCAGAAGGCTGAGACAAGAGGCTCACTGTGAGTTCGAGGCCAACCTGGGCTACATAACAAGACCCTGTCATAAAAAAACAAGGAAAAAAAAGCATACACCATATTTAATATGTGGGAGATTATTTTTCTCATAACATATTTTCTCCTGCCAGGCATGGTGGTGCGCATCTATAATCCTAGCCCTTGGGAAGCTGAGGCAGGAGGATTGCTGGGGTTTCAAGCCAGCCTGGGCTATATAGCTTAATGCTAGCCTGAACTACGTAATGAGACCTTGTTTACAAAGAAAAATTTTCTCTTCATGGTAAAAAAACAAATGGGGTGAAGTTTGAACTCCTTGATTAGGAAATGTCAGTTTTTAAAATACAAGGGATCATAGTTTAGTTTCAGTATCATAAGTTTTAGAGACTCTGGAAACTTCCCAGTGTTTTAGTAATTTATGAAAGCATCACACTGCTTGCTTTTCTTAGATGATTTTCATTATTATTTTGACTTGAGAGTAATAGTTGGGAGAGTAGTAAAAATTCAGAGATCCTTTCATTATCTTGAACCATATGATAAACTTCTTACACATCAGCAAGACATATATAATATTCAAACTGGTCAGTTTATTTAAAAAGGAAACATACAAGGAGAGAAAATTTAATATAATTTTTGAAAGAAAAGCACCCCGCCCCCTAAGAAAAACCCAAAAGGGAGTTCAAACTACAATTCCCTTTTAGGAATAATGGTAAAATACCTTTTGTTGCTCAATAAAATACCAGAGCTCAGTGCTTGTACCCCAAAGCTGAAAGACCTGCATTTGAGTCTGTGTTCTGGCACTGAAGAACTGTGAAACCTGGCCAGTTATCTACTGTGTAGTTTCCTCATATGTAAATGAGAATGTTTCTTGCTCTACGCGTTAAGGGAGATAATTTATTAAAAGCTTTTTAAGTAGCTGTCATAGTGCATACATGAAGACAGCTTTCCTTTGTTTTTATAAAAGTGAGTGTATGCCTTTTCTCCCTTCATATTCTTTCTTCCAGCTCAAGAGTAGAAGAGAGGCTATCATTGTGTAATTAAGAAGAGGAGACCTTGATTTCATTTTAAGTGCTCATGTGTGGTTATAAAGTTACAAATTAAACTTGAAATGCTTCTTATGTTGGGCATCCAAACCTTTTCTGTCTACAGAAGATTTCCAGCAGTTTTATGGGAATACAGACAGTCATTGAGATTTTGAGAAAAAGTTTTAATTACATTTGAGAGTACTGTAAACAGAATGACCTAGGGAAGAAATCGTTGAGGAGGATGGAATTTTAGACACAAAAGTAGAAGCATTGGCAACAGAAGGGAATCACTAGTTTATTTCAGTATATATAGATTTTCCAGTTAAAGTCTTTGGATTCTGGTGCTTATCAGACATTGTCAAAATCAGAATTGGAGCTCTGGTGAAGATGGTAGCATAATTCAGACAAACAAAAGGACTTAGAGAGTGCTATATGATACATTGAAAGGACTTTGTAAATCTTACTGTTAAAAATATATATACTCAGATTTTTACCTGTTGGAAAACTTTGTTCAGGGCTTTCAATACAGAGCAATTAAATATTTGATACCATATTTATAGCCTTTTTTTTTTTAAACTTGTGCTGGGTATTGAACGTAGTATTTGCTACATCAGCAGACCTTTTTTATTTTTAAATTTGAGACACATTCTCCTTTAAGTTGCCAAGCTGGGTTTGAACTTGAGATCCTCCTGTTCCCACAGGGCTGGGATCACAGGCATCAGCACGTCTGTTTTTATTGGTTGAAATTAAAGTATCTTTACTTTTTGAACAGTATCTTTTAAATGATATACCTATGGAAATTGAGGGATTCACAAATAAACGGTGACTGATGCTTAAGAACTTTGTGAAAGCCAGATATATGATGGAACATTCTTGTTGGATATCTGTGTTTCTGTGTGTATGATGGACTTTTAAAAAATCTTGTTTGGATTTTTTTGTAAGATGAGAAGAAGAAGGAACGGAAGAGAGCTAGAGGCATATCACCAATTGTTTTTGATAGGAGTGGAAGCTCTGCATCAGAGTCATATGCAGGTAATAATCATTTTTATTTGCAGTAATATCTGACTGATCCTAATGTAATCTGCTTTAGAAAGTGTGTGGAGGCTGTAGTTTAGTGTGAAAATGTTGACGTCCATTAGTACTGATTTTTGGCATGTTCAATGTAGTAATTCTAGAGGAAACTAAGCTTTTTCTTATTTTAGTCCTGTTCTGTTACTGCTTAAGTGGATTTTTCACTTTTTTTTTTTCTCCCTTGGAAGATGATGATTTAGTGACTAGTTTTCTGAGTGGGAAACTGTTCAAATATATTTTTTAAAAATTCAGACAACCCAAAAACTAAACACTCGTACACATTGTGGAGTATTTTTTTTGTGTGTGTGTGGGTGCGCCAGGAAGAATAATTTGTCTTCAATGAGAATTTTATGTGACAAGACTGTAGAAATTTTGTTTTACCTCTACTAAAGCTCAAGCTGAACAAATGTACTTTGGCTAAATGCAGGTTCAGAAAAGAAGCATGAGAAATTATCATCTTCCGTTCGTGCTGTCCGAAAAGGTATCATTTAAATTTGAAATTGTTTTCATTGCATGTTCCATAAAGTCCTTATTTTGCTTTATTGGGTCTCCATTAGTAGTTGGTTTTAATATAGTAATGTTCCGATGTATTACATTAAGGGGAAAAATAATGTAATCTTACACAGAAAGCTCCATGTTCCACTTTTTCTGCATATATATTAGCATAGTACCAAGTATTTCAGAGTATTTTACTTTTTGGGTACGATGACATGGTGTGTGTATGTACATAAACATACCAAACACATTTAATAGCTTGTCATCAATCATTAACTGAATCTGGTAAAACTATAAAGCATTCCTATTTCCACATTTAAACATGGATCTGATAGATCGGAACATCACAAAATTAGATTTACCTTGCTGCAAAATGCTAGTTGTCCTTTTTTGGTTTTGCTTTATTATATGTTGTGGCTTAGCTTTCTAGGTTGAATGGGTGATTATTGAGTTTTAAAAGTTTAACTGGGTTGTGGAGGGTGATGCTGGTTTGTGGTTAATCAATTTGGATTTCTTTCTTTCAGATCAAACCAGTAAACTCAAATATGTCCTTCAGGATGCAAGATTTTTCCTCATAAAGAGTAACAACCATGAGAATGTGTCTCTTGCCAAAGCTAAGGTATTAGCTTCAGTTCTGTTGAAACTGTCCTACTCTTGACATTTTTAAATGGGGAGATAGACCCAAGTGTCTACAGTAGCTTAAGAGAGGGTGATTTTTCATTAAAGCTTTACAAGATCTGCAGCCCACTTTCCATTTAGGACCCTGCTCTGTGGCTAGTTAGGCAGTTTAGTACTAATTTAAGTATTGTAAATATGACTTTAAAAGTCACAGTAATCATTATGGAAGACTATAGTTTATACTAGAAGAGATCTGTTTCTCTTTTTTTGCGAATATAGTAGCTAATAAATTATATTAATACTTTAAAAAGTTTCCTTAGCCAGTCGATTTCTGTATTATGGGGCTATTTTATACTTTGAGCCCTTTTTGAAAAATAACTACTTTGTGGAAATTTTCTAACATTTTTTAGAAGTGAGATTACTTGGATTTAGTGTGTAATGTGTTCTTTTCAGCTGAAGTGGAATTAGGGTCATGTAATTAAACACTTAGCGTGACTGAGTAACTGCAGCGTGTATGAGCAGATGATTTGGAGCTGAATTATAGCTTCCGCCTTACTTTCATGTCTTTGTTTTTCTTGGATGAAGAACTGGTTAAAATGTTTCTCAGAAGTACATACTCATTCCAGCTGTACATTACATAAAAATTTGAAAGTAAGTAGAAAAACTTCAGAAATGTTACAATCTCGACAGGAATTTTTCATTTATGGTTTTAATAACAAAGTCATTTTAAATTATTAGATTGAGCATACATTCTGGGAGATAAACATACAACTGGTTCACTTTCACATGGCATAAAGAGTAAATGGATGTGATTTTAAAACAATGGTAGGCAGTTTCAGTATATAGAAGTCCATCTAGTAAGATTTGATCACCATACTCTTGCTTTAATGATTTTGTAAAGTTGGTAATTTCATCCATGTTTTTCTTTTTTTGGTTTTTTCTTTTTGGTTTTTCTCCGGTACCGGGAACCGAACTCACGACCTTGTGCATGCCAGGCAGGCGCTTTTGCCGCTGAGCTAAATTCCCAGCCCCTCATCCATGTTTTTCATGAATTTTTTATAAGTTAACACCTACGTTATGTTCGTAGCAGATGAATAAGGTCTTTCTTCATTGTAGTTTTATAGAATTTAAAGCTCACTGAAATCTGTAGCATTTGATCTTTTATAAATTGAATTTGCAGTTAATTTCAGTTTGTTTACTTATATAGGGTGTATGGTCCACACTGCCTGTAAATGAGAAGAAATTAAATCTAGCATTTAGATCTGCAAGGAGTGTTATCTTAATATTTTCTGTCAGAGAAAGTGGAAAATTTCAAGGTAAGAACAAAAATAATATGGTCATAACAAAAAAAATTTATTATATTATCTCCATACTATTTGGTCTTCTGATTCTCATAGGCTTTGCAAGACTTTCTTCAGAATCACACCATGGAGGGTCTCCTATACACTGGGTTCTTCCAGCAGGAATGAGTGCTAAAATGCTGGGCGGTGTCTTTAAAATTGACTGGATTTGCAGGTAAGTTGTGCATTTTAGTATAGATCATTACAGTTGCTGTTGTTTGGAGTTGACTGTCAGTTGGGAATAATGTTAGAGGTCAGTAGTGGTTTAGTTTATTATTTTTTGTGGTTTGTATACTTACTGCCTTCTCCCACCCCTCGTTCCTATACTGATTTCAATGAAATGTAAGCATTAAAAGTAAAAACAACATATTCTTTACCTTATCTTGTCATTGTCTTTATAATCCAGTCTGAGATTCAAAGATGTCTTTAAGAAGTTGTTGTATTTTGATTGCTTGGAATGTTTGTCATATCTAGGTAAATTTAATTATTTAACATGTCTTTTTTTTTTTTTTTTTGGTTTTTCTCTGGTACTGGGAACCGAACTCATGACCTTGCGCTTGCCAGGCAGGCGCTTTTGCCGCTGAGCTAAATCCCCAGCCCTTTTACATGTCTTAATAACTGTGGAGTGTGACATTAAATACTCCTTGAATTGACTAACAGTTTTGAACATAACTGATTTGGCTGTGAACAATTAGGTGTTGCTTAGAGAAGTTAGCAATACATGCTTAGTTGAGATTGTGATCTTTTAAAATAGGATGCAGATTTAACTTTTTAATCAAAATAGATAAAAGGTCTGAGTACTAAAGTAGACATAATTTGCTGGAACATAAAATAGGTAAAACCTCTGAAGACATGGCTGTAAAGAAGGACTTTCTAAACAGAACCCCATTTGCACAGAAATAACATCAAAAAATCAAAAAAGGGATTATGTCAAATTAAAAAGCTTCTACACAGCAAGAGGAACAACCAGCACAATGAAGAGACAACCTAAAGAATGGGGAAAATATATGCCAGCTATTCCTTAGACAAAAGACTAATGTGTAGACACTGAAAGAACTCAAAAATTAGAAATCCCCCCCCTGCATTAAAGACCTATCAAAAAATAGACAACCAAAATGAATACTTCTCATAAAAAGTACAAATGGCCATTGAATACATGAAAAAGTTTGAGTATTTCTCACCATTAGAGAAATGTAAATTAAAACACTGAGATTTCATATTAACTCCAGAAAGATTGGCATCCCCAAGAAATCAAACAATATTAAGTGCTGTGACAAGGCGCCGTTGCCCTTGTTATCTTCCCTAAAGAGTAAAACACATCACATCACAGGGGTACATGCCTCCTTGTGTACTGCAGCACAGTTTATAATAGCTAGTCTTGGAAATGGCTTATATGTCCATCGACAGAGGAATGGCTAGGTAAATAGGGAAAAAAAAATGTGGTATTGATACCCAGTGGAGTATTCTGTTGTAAAGGATAAGTTAGCATTATTTGTAGGAAAATAGGTATGCTTTGAGACTAATGACAAGTGAAATAAGTCAGACACTAATTTAAATATTGTTGGTTTTCTTACATGGGAAACCCGAAGTATAAATAAATAGCAAAGTAAAAGATAGATAATAGGAAAGAGGAAGCTAGATGTTATGCAAAGGGGAAGAAAAGGAGAACAAAAGATGGAGGGGAGGGAAGAAAAGGAGTAGGCAATGAACTCAGCTGTGTTAACATACATGTGCCAGTCCCTGTGAGAAATGTAACCAAAAACGTGTTAATAAGGATTAAAAAGTTTACTTAAAAAATCGGTCTTATTTTGAACACAGTCGTTACTACTATTAGTGGTAATAAAAAGCTAATTATGCTTTTATGGTACATGAAAATTTACCTCATACATTAATTTTTAATGTTATCTGAAAGAGACCATGTCAGTTCTTTGAATTATAAGTTGACTTTAAAGATGATGAAGGAAGGGGCTGGGGATTTAGCTCAGCGGCAAAGTGCCTGCCTGGCAAGCGCAAGGTCACGAGTTCGGTTCCCGGTATCGGAGAAAAACCAAAAAAAAAAAAAAAAGATAATGAAGGAGTTGGTTAGGAATAGACAAGGAAAAATGATTCTTAGGAACTCATATTAGCACAAGTAGAGCATGGAAACAAACCATTGAGGGATATAGAATTGGGGGTGGAGCCTTGTTATTTTATGGAATAGTACGTAAAAGAACAGAAGACAAAGATAGGTAGTAATGTGGAACAGTCTAAACTATTACTGTGGGATAGTGAAGAACTGAACAGACATTGGCCAAGATAAGAGTGCAAGTGGTGTATAATTTGTTAACTGAGCAGCAAAAAATTGTATGTAGAAATAGCCTATCATTACTTTACTTTCTGTAGGAAAATTAGGATGCCATCTAAATTTTCCTGAAGAGAAAACTAGATGAGTGAATTATAGTTTGTCTCTTAAGTGTATTATCATATGGAAATAATTGCCCATGTAATAACATAAATGCTATTAACAAAAAAAATGCATACTTAAAATATTCAGATGCTGTATTGGAATGGTAAGGCTGTGCTATGCTACCTTGAGGTTTTTGTATTGTTAGAAATTAAAGCTGCAGTTACAATTTAAAAATTTCAAGTTTGGTGACAGTTTTTTGGGGAAACAAGATGGTGAGTGTTTAGCAGAGAGGTGGTGGACATTTTTATATGTTTGTATGGTTGTAAAGGCAAAAGGAAACAGTATTGATGCCATTGTACAATATTTGGGAAAGGATGCTTTCTTGGCCTTGAGACAATAATTACTCGTTTTTAAATAGCTTGCAAGAGATTTAGTTACTTGTATTAACCTTCATTTTTGCATTGATGAGGACATCTGTGTAATTGTAAAAGAAAAGTTTTGTTTGTTAATAGATTATTTAATCTTCATATTCTTTAACTTAGTGGCTGTTTTACTGACATGTTGTGGGAATGTATGGTATATAGCAATGGAAGACGTTAGAGACCTCAGTAGTCCATCCTACTAATGTTGGATATAAAATTTTGGGCAGAAAGATTTGGGCTTCTGTTTTAAAGTATTTTAGGCTGACCTAAAAATGGTGTTTTTAAAGAAAATAATTATTTTGATACAAGTTCTGTTAAAGTATCATTATAGTTATAGTTCAGGAGGGTACCTAATAATAGTTCAGGAGGGTACTTTAATATTTAGTGCATTAAATACTTCAGGTCCTTGTTCTTAAGTTCTACAAGTGGTCCCTGACTTGAAATGGCTTGACTTTTGACTTTACTTCCATGTAAAAGTGATAGGTATTCAGTAGAAAGTTTACCTGGAATTTTGAATGTTGGCTTTTTTCCCAGAGTAGTGATAGGCAGTGCTCGTGGGATGCTGGTCTGGGCAGTGAGCTGCAGTTCTGTCAGCCACACAATCACTAGGGTGAAGGGTTGCTCTGCATTGTACTTCGTTACTGAGCTTTGGTGTTCGTTTTTTTTTTTGTTTTGTTTTGTTTTTTTTTTTTTTTTTTCCCTGTACCAGGAATCGAACACGACCATGCGCTTGCCAGGCAGCTGCTGTGCCGCTGAGCTAAATCCCCAGCCCCTTTGGTGTTTGATAAGTTGAATGTTTTAAATATATTCTTGTTTTTTCTTTCTTTCTCTTTTGGAGGTGCAGTATTAAAGTAGGTGGGCCTGGCACATTCTAGGGAAATAGTGTCACTGAGCCACATCTCTGGTGCCTTTTTAAATTTTATTTTGAGACAGCGTCCCACTAAGCTGCCCAGGCTGTTGTGAAACTTGCAGTTCTCTTGCCTCAGTCTTGTTAGTTGCTGGGTACACCACCACACACTCCTGAATGCACTTTTGATTTAAGGTGTTTTCATTTTACCATGAATTTATCACAACATAACCATTATAAGTCAGGGAGCTTCTGTATTATCCATGTTTTTGTTTTTGTTTTGAAAAACAAATAGGCTAGTCTCTGAATGAACACTGTAGAACATATGCTACCAGTGATTTTTTCCATTTCAGTCACATTTAAATTACAGTTAACATAGTGATTGGCTACTGAAGTATAAAGTTTTTGCAGGGTTCTGGGAAAGAATATAACTGGTATTACTTTGTATTCAGGCGCGAATTACCCTTCACAAAGTCGGCTCATCTCACCAATCCTTGGAATGAACATAAGCCAGTAAAGATTGGACGTGATGGACAGGTTTGTTGTTTTGAGTGATTCTTTGAACAACATGTACACTTAGTCAACTGTTCTAGTGATCTTTATTGAAGGACATTTTAAAGCCACTTCTGAAAGAAACGAATTATGAAAAGTTAAAGGAAAATAATATTTGGAGTACATGACTACTGTTATTATGACTGAATAATAAGATAGCTAATGTTGAAATTTAGCTTTATATGTCAGTATAATGGTTGAACCCAGATCCTTCACACTGTGCTACCTCACTAGCCTTTTTTTTTTTGAAGACGGTCTCACTGTGTAGTTAATAGGCTGGCCTTGAGTTCACTGTGTAGCCCAGGCCAGCCTCAGACTTGCAATGTTCCACTTACCTCTTTCCCAAGGGCTAGGATTATAGGCGTGTGCACCATGCCTGACATTTTTTAATTTTTTGAGACAAAGTCTTGCTAAGTTGCCCAGGCCGGGCTCACAGTTGGGTTTCTCCTGCTTTCGTCTCATATTAAGTTAATAGTATGCCACCCTGTCTAGCTGATAATTTTATTCATAAAATGGAAGGGAAGATGATTAAAGAGAAGTAGCTTGATTTGAAATGCTTTTTCTTTGTATTATCACTGTTTACTAATTTCTGCATTTTGTATGAAGTGTGCGTTATAGAATTGTCATTTAGCATCTTTGCTGAAGTTTTGTGAATAGAAAGTAGTCCTCTGAACATATAACATTTCTGTATATTTCTAAAGGAATAGTGGTTTGACCTAAATCCAAACCTTTCAAGCTCGTAGCTCCCACGTGTAGTTTTAAATCAGAAGTAATAGTTATGTCTTCATTCCCTCATTAAGTGAAAATGTTGATTATTAAAAATGAAACTAAATTTTAAAGTTGGTAAGTTATAATCTCACTTTGATTACTGTACTTTAGTAATTTTGAAAATAAAATTTAGTTGATAACCTATAGATTAGCCTGCCATTGTTTAGTATTTCCATGATTTACTAGTCTGTAATTATTACGGTTGTTGCCACACACACAATCATTTATGTTTCTTACATTATTATATTAAGATGGATTACTGTGTTCTAATATTTTTATATTTTCTGTAAAGAAGTATTCCTTTGATTTTTCCAGGGTGATCATTCTTGGGGAGAAATCCTCCACATCAGTTTTTGCTCTTGTTCATCAGGAAAATACAAGTTTCTTAAAATGTTCTCTTTTTGTCTTAAAAATGGCTACTTTCTTATTCTAGGAAATTGAACTTGAGTGTGGAACCCAACTTTGTCTTCTCTTTCCCCCCGATGAAAGTATTGACTTGTATCAGCTCATTCATAAAATGCGTCACAAGAGAAGAATGCATTCTCAGCCCAGGTCAAGAGGACGTCCATCCCGTCGAGAACCAGTCCGGGATGTGGGAAGGTTAGAAACGTTCTTTGGACTGATAGTAGGCACATGTATCAGGATAACATGATGGAGCAATGTGATTCGTCAAAAGTTTGTCCTGCGGTAAAGAAGAAAGAGAAAATCCTCAAATCAAGCTGCATGGACTAGTTTGTGGCTTCATTGAGGATTTCACATGGTCACCTTGGTCTCAGTCATTTTTCAAGAGGAATATGGGGATCTTTCCTTATGCAAAAAAAAAGTTTGTTAAAGAGTGATAACCAGTTTAGATTCAATAATACTCTGATAATACAGTACAAAAGGAAATGAGGTAGGCATTTGTTGCTAATAACAGGCTAGAAAGGAGGAAGAGGAGGATGTCTTTATTTGAAAAAATTGTTAATATTTTGTAAAAAGCCTTTTCTTTCAGGTGTGTCTCTGGATAAACCTTATCAGATATGGGACTTTTATAAAGGATCACTTATGTTTTTTCAGAAGATGACGCCTCATTTAGAGGATAAAATATTTTAAGTTATTTTGATGTTCAAGAGGAGCATTACTGGGACTCTTTCAGATTTTGTCACCGTGATGTGTTAACCCATTGCCAGATATTCTCTAACATGTACCCAATGAATTCACACATCTTGCTGAGCTTCTGAAAACAATAGGTTCTTTCCAAAGGGGATCAAGTGGCCCTGGGAGACCCGGCAACAAACCAAAACGAAGGGCTGTTGCTGTGTCTGTTTACAACTTTTCCAGATGCTGGCAGTACCTGTGGACTTAAAGTGGTTTTTAGAGGATCGCCATGGTTATTGATCACTACTTTATGAACTAAACAGCATTTTCCAGGAAAAGGGGGTTTAACTTGTTACAGAATTGGAGAGAAGTCTTTGCAAAGGACTGGTTTAAGCCCTTCTACCCAACACCTTCCCTTGTGTAGCTTTGCATACAGCTAAATCTAAAATATTCTGCTAAAGACTATTGGATGTGGTTGATGGGATGAAACCTTTGGTTAAGTTTCCTTTTGGTGGAAACATCCTTTGGTAGGTACAGATAATCCAACAAGAGTCCCATTTCTTAAGGACATTGTCGAATAGGTAGGAGGAAACCTGGCAGAGCCCCTTACTTTTGGCCTAAAAGGACTGAGCACCAAGATGTCTTTTGAAGTTTAAGCTAAGAGATTTCCAGTGCAATACAATATATACAAGTGAAGTTTTTACCTCAGTTTTGCAATGGACTGCAAACTATACTTATACACCACTACACCTTCTCTCAAGCCTGCCAGGGCCTCCATTTATGTATGTGGCTTACAACTTAAAGTCAGTAGTTGGACTACTATATGAACTGTTACTATCATGTTTTATACCGGTCGTAAATGCACTCCCCAAACTACAAGAAAGCGGTATGTTTATTTTTTAAAACAGCTTTTAATTTTCTTAGTATTATTTATTATAGATGCAACTGTTTTTATTCTGTTGGGGGGTTGGGGATATTGCATTGCACTTAACTTTACAGTTTGAATGAAGTTTATTGTAGAAATTAACAACTAGTTAATACTCAGAAATAGCTAAAAAAAGTGATGTCAGGTTAGTATAGTTTTTATTTGGCATTATGAGTAAAAACGTATTTGCTAAATATTTTGGATTTCTAAAACGTTCATTTAGTTTTAAATGCTAAGAAAATGAAGTATATTGTATGATGTAATGCTTTAACCTTGAAGATTTATGAAGGTAAAGAGCAGTCCTCTGCAAGCAGTAAAATTTCTTCTAAAGAATACAGTTAGAACTAGTTTTATCATCTGTTAAAGTTTGTAACCCGTTACTTGCCAATTCATGAAAGATAATTTTATTCTAAGGTACTGGAAAATTTTTCTTAATTCATTAATGTGACTAAGTATATAAAGAATAAATATTAAGGAATATTTAAAAATTAGTTTTTTAAAGTATTACATTTTTAAAACTTGGCAAGTAGTTCTATTAAATATCAGACTTTCTATTTTTATCATATGAAAAGTATAATTTTCTGCAAAGCAGAGGAAAAATATTCAAGAAATTGTTAGACTTAACCTCAAATGACATTAGTAAGTTTAAATATATAGATTTTAGAATTGTCTCTTGTATAGTAAGTTTGATTTTTTTCTTCATTTTTACTTAAATGGCAACTTCATTTGGATAAATGTTTTGTTTAACTGGATATTTACATTAATTTGAGGATGGCTCATTTACTTTTGTTTGGACTACTAAAATGTGATTTATATGTTTTAATCAGATTATATGTTTTAATCAGATTTGCGGTTATCTCATCATAGCATGAGATTGCAGAGAATACGTACCTCCAGCGGTGCATTTAAGGTTTGGTTCATAGGAATTTAAATTATTAAAATCTAGGAATGTTAAGATAATTCGCTCACCAAGAATTACCATTAATTAAAGCAAGTAATGAGCTATTCTTTGTACTTAATCTCCATCAAAAACTCTTGCTTTGCTGTTCGTTCTCCCAGCAGTTTTTGGTTTAATTTCTAATGTGTCTAATTTGTGTAGGCGTCGACCAGAAGATTATGATATTCATAACAGCAGAAAGAAACCAAGGATTGACTATCCCCCTGAGTTTCACCAGAGACCAGGTTAATATTTTATAATCCTGCAGATACTTGACTTACAGTAATTAAAACAAAAACCTGTCATGATCCTATAGTTTTAAAAATAAAAAAAAATTAGGACATGACTACTTAACCTGAAAAAATCTTTAGTAGTACTCATTAGTAATTCTTCCTACTTTTAAAATTCCAGTGTGTCATCATAATCTGTAAATTTTCTGAAATTGCTAATTTTGCAAAAATGGAAATTCATCTGCACATGTGTTTCAGATAATAGGGAAAAAATGATCTGAAGTTTTTGTTTTTGTTCCATTAATGATTCAGGTGACATACACCTTTAATTAGAAACTAAATTGTGTTGTATTTTCTAAAGTAAAAAGTCATAATTTTAGAGAATAGAAAATATTTTATTCCTAATCTAAGTACAGCTTTTCAACTAGCCTGTTCTTTACTGGAATTTAAAAAATAACAAGGTATAATCAAGAAAAGTGATCATTTAAATGAAGACAATCATACACTCATCGAAACTTTGACAATTTAAAACTGGGGGTTATGTGAGCTTTATAACACTCTTACATAAAAAGTAGTTTGATAGAAGCCTCATTCTTTTCTCCAGTGGGAAGTTTTGTTGTACTAGTGTGAATAGTTTTCCCTAATAACATGACCACTCAGATATTTTTATATTTTAGTTTGCTGGGTTCTTATTAAAGAAGTGGGGGGGGGATTTCTTCCTCTTATCACCATGATTCCTTCATTTAAAATGTATATACCTTCATTTTTGCAACTTTTGCAATTTTGTGTTCATCCTCATTGAATATACATTTTTTTAAAATGTAATCTGGGGTCTGTCTAGCAAGGCGTGTGTGTATAAGGTAGAAGATAATGTTTGTTTTAAGGAAGTTCTATTACAAATGTCCTCAAGATAATTCTCTGTCCATGTCTTCCCTATGGTTGCAAAATGAAATTGTAGCAAAACTTGGGTCATGAACTTAGAAGATGTATATGAAAAATCTCTAGAAATTTATCATTCTGTGATATTACTGAGTTACATAGCTCCTAACTTAATAAGAAACTTTGAAAGTGGAATAATAATAGTTATCACTGAAAGTAAATATTTCATAAGAATTAAAACAGGTGGTAATGAAGGTTTAATTATGATGCCATAATAAAAAATATAAATTTGATTTACTGAAATGCTTGATGTTTGAACAGGGTATTTAAAGGACCCAAGATACCAAGAAGTAGACAGGTAAGTTGGGTTCACTCTTCCTTCACTTTGAATTGCATTCTTGGAACTAGTTTATGAATTACCTGAATTTAGTTTCACAAATCTTATTCCCAACAGACGATTTTCAGGAGTTCGCCGAGATGTGTTTTTAAATGGGGTAAGCATTAAGTTTTATATATTTAATGTAGATAAAACCAGGATCTGATTTTGTTTTTAATCCTGAGATGATTCTTATTGACATTATCATCTTTTATTTTAGTCCTACAATGATTATGTGAGGGAATTTCATAACATGGGACCACCACCACCATGGCAAGGAATGGTTTGTATTATTCTGTTTTTGTAATTAACTTCATTTGCAGTTCCAGTGTTTTGAGTGCTTGCTTAGAATATGATGGTTACAGTTATTAAGAGAACTTAAAGTAGAAATGTTTGGCAGTAAGTAATTGCATGCTGTTCCTAAAACGTGTAAGTTGTTTTAATAGCGTAAGCTTAATTTAGATATTCAGTAGCACTTTATGGTAGTGGTTTGTTGGTGCAGGCTCTACCTGGAGGTTCAGATACATTCTCTAATTCTGTGATCTGTAATACATTTTATACTTTTTTGGGGAGGGCGTTGTTGAGACACAGGGTCTTGCTATGCAATTCAATCTGGCCTCGAACTCACTTTGTAGCCCAGGCTGACCTTGAACTCCCATTGATCGATCCTCCTGCCTCAGCCTCCCGAGTGCTGGGATTATAGGCATGCACCATCACACATGGCATAAATTTTATACTGTATCCCTTAGTTTTCCTCATCTGCAAAATTCAGTGGGTGTTTATTTTTGGACTCATCAGCTAGTATTCTGTATAAGGCAGGGTCATTATGTGTATTCTTGAGTAACTCAGCATTTAATGGAATTTTATAAACCCCCTTAGGATTATTGAGAAGATATTTTTAAATTTAGAAAAAGTACATGGTACCTAATATAATGCTCAGTAAATTTAGCTTTGTTTAAATTGATTAAATCCTCTTACTTTTAGTTTTTTTCTTTAAGAAAACTGGGTATTATTAGAGTACATTACCATTACAATTTCAGTAATAAATACTTCATCGTATTGTCTGTTTCTTTATTCTGTTTTTATTTTAAATGCTACTTTTAAGTGTGTGACATCTTCAACTTTTTGCTTTACAGTATATGGTTTCATACTACTGTGTACAGGTTAAATTTCTGGTGAATTTGTGAAATTAAAAACATTGAAATGTTTAATACATGAATTTGACAGTGAAAATAATCTTTTATTTGACCTTTATTCATTTTATAATGCTAAAGGTTATTACCTTTTACTGTTTGTTATTGTTATTGAGAGTAGATCTGTGCAGTGTTTAGCCAAATCACTGAAGTAGAACCACAATGCTTGCTGTTGCATCTTGACTGTACCGCTTAATTAGGTACCTCACTTTTTCCTTTTTGTCAAGTATGAATAATAGTACCTATGTCATAGATTTGTTGTCAGAATTTAATGAGAGAGGTACTGTCTTGGGATAGTGCCTAACTCTAAGGAAATACCGTGCTATCCTATCAGAGTTTTCTGTATTAGAATTTTTTTTTTTTTTTCATTTTTTCTTTTCAAGGCAGGGTCTTGCTATATACTTCAGGCTGGCCTTGAACTCACTGTGCTGGCTTCGAACTCACGGTGATCTTCCTGCCTTAGCTTCCCGAGTGATGGGATTACAGGCATGCATCACCACGCCTTCTCTCTACTAGAATTTAATATTTTTAGAAAAATTATAAACATGTTAGGTCTTAGAAGATGCATAAGCACAGTTTCTTACAAATACTTCCTTTTCAACAAAAAGCATATCTTGAAGAACCTTAAATATATCAAAGTAAATCACTACACATTTGTTTGGGTTTGGTGGTTTGGAAAGGGGAATTCTCAGAATGGGTTTTTAAAAAGGACATTTGGTATATTCTTATGAAAATAATTTTTTTTTTTTTTTTAATTTATTTCTTTAGCCCCCTTACCCAGGACTGGAACAGCCTCCACACCATCCTTACTATCAACACCATGCTCCACCTCCTCAAGCTCACCCCCCTTACTCAGGACATCATGCAGTACCACACGAAGCAAGATACAGAGATAAACGAGTAGTAAGTGCAAAGGAAGGCAGAGGTGTGAGGGAACTACTTAGAATTCTGTAGGTAATTTAAATGTGGGGATACCAGATTTTGTTTAATGATGTGTAGGTAATTTAAATGTAGACACATCAGGTTATGGTCAGTGACAGAGTTTTGGAGTAAGTCACAACTTATTTTTACCAGGAGTGGTTGATGATATGCTTTGAGTTATTTAGATTTCTTTTCCTTTTACTAGTTGAATCATAAGCTACTTAAGTTTTAGTAAGTTCATATAAAACTTTGGTAATATTTTAAGTATATAATACTAGCTAGGTTATTTCCTTGTATGACTGAATTTTTGGAGACGAGATGGTATATTTTAACAGATAGTCTTATCTCCTGTAGTTATTTATACCAAGTTTTCTTAAAACTACTAAACAAGTAAGTTGTTCTACCTCTCCTTTACCTCTAGTTTCTAAGATTGACAAATAAGCAGTTTTTAAGAAATAGAGAAAAATAATCACTCTTGTTGACAAGCTTTTTTTGGGGGGCGGGTTTCCAGTACTGGGAATCGAACTCACAACCTTGCACTTGCCAGGCAGGCGCTGTGCCGCTGTGCTAAATCCCTAGCCCCTTGACAAGCTTTTTTGATCTCTGCAGACAGATGGAAGTCAACCTCTACTTCGGAGGTTTATGGGTTTTCATTATACTGGCATTGTTTTTCTTTTCTTCCCAGTAGAATTTTTATTTTAAAAACTGGAAGTTGTCTTGTACTTGTTGGACGCATAATCTGTATGCACATTGTTTTATACATGTAAAGGTAGTTGCTTTGTTAAAAAAGGATGTACAAGCTGTTTCCTCCCCACACACACACTCTTCAGGATGTTGAGTGTTCTGTGGAGCCAAATAAACTTTTTTTTATCTTCCAAGTAATAAGAAGAATATACATATTTGAGAGTTAGCCAGAACACAAGATTCCTAGCCTGTCTTTGAGGCATTTTTATGAATTGTCATTTCTTTCTTTCTTCTCATAAAAATTGTAATCCTTCAAAATAAATCAAATTTTAGGACCTTTAACATCCTATAAACTAATTTGAGAATCTTGACTAACTTGAAAGTGGTATTTTCAGGCGCACAGGAGGGAAAAATACAGCCTCTGTGTGCTGGATTAGATGATTAGATGAACTATGATGTCTTAAAATGCCTTCTATAAATGCTAATGGTTTTTAAGACAGGAAGTGTCCTACTGATGTATACTTGCCATTGTTAAGTTCTATTTTGTAGACCTTTATAATAAACCTGTTAGCATATATTCCATATATATGAAAGGTTAGGTGCAATTACATTTTGAACTTTATGCTTTACACATTTAGGCTAACTGAAAACAGACCAAATTCAGTAAATAAAGATGAGCCTGAGAACTGAGTAGAAAGCTTAACCTAGAGCAAGGGTCACTCCTCTGACCTCTTCATCTTTCAGTGCATTGTAAACTATGGGACGGACTTCATACTCTTACTGAAATACTTACTTTCTTGCAGTGCATCACATTCTGTAGTTAACAATTTAAAGAAATCTGGATCATAGTATTTCTGGTTTCAAAAAGGGCAGAGTTCTGTTATGTCTTGCATTGTTGAAGGGAAGGTAAAAAGTTAGCCTTTGCATGAAACCACGTTGGTGATGTTTAGCATAATGGGCAGCATCCAAGAGTAGTGGTTGATAGTAATGATTAAGTGATAATTTTGGCCTAAATCTCATTAAACTGACAGGTAAGAAAGTCAAATCAAGTAGGACCTACATGAATAGATTTATATCTATGTAAATGTGTAATTAA
Source organism: Chinchilla lanigera (assembly GCF_000276665.1). Classification (NCBI taxonomy): domain Eukaryota; kingdom Metazoa; phylum Chordata; class Mammalia; order Rodentia; family Chinchillidae; genus Chinchilla; species Chinchilla lanigera. Next base: position 4,476,357 of record NW_004955447.1, on the reverse strand, counting down.
GCCTCCAAAATCCTATTTCTCTGAACAAGGTCCTACAAAGTAGTATATTTTAAAAATTTCTTCTCTTTTAAAAATTTCTTTCAATTCCATTGAAATTTTTGGCATATCTAACCCATTTCTTCTGTTTTCTAGCATGACTACGATATGAGGGTGGATGATTTCCTTCGTCGCACACAAGCTGTTGTCAGTGGTCGGAGAAGTAGACCCCGTGAAAGAGACCGGGAGCGGGAGCGAGACCGCCCTAGAGATAATAGAAGAGACAGAGAGCGAGATAGAGGACGTGACCGAGAAAGAGAGAGAGAGCGACTTTGTGACCGGGACAGAGACCGAGGGGAGAGAGGTCGATATCGAAGATAGAGTCTTTGGAGGCACTGATTGAAGTTAAAAAAAACCTTGTATTTTTTTTTTGTGTGTGTTTACAAGTAGTAAGTTTATTTTCAGCTGTCTTCTTAAAGTTCACTGTGTAGAAGGATTTACTATCACCTCTTTGTTCCAAGCATGCAGTATAATAAGAACTGGAAAAACTCAAATTGGCCAAAAATGCAGTTGACAGTTGAGTTTGACACTTTCATTGAGAGGCAGAATGGAACAGTCCAGGAATGTAGATACTGACTCGTTCTCCATAAATGTTCATCTTATAGTGTGTTCATTATAGAGTTGTTTTTTACTTTCTTTCTTTTCAATCTTAAGATAACTGCCATGGTATTTTGCTTTGATGTATTTCTACATGTAGTTGTACACGGTTCAGTAAAAATAATGCTGCTATCACGTATGGAAATACTGGAATATGGTGGTTTGACTATATGGCAGTGTTGTAGCAGCCTCTTGGTTTTTTCTTTTTTTTTTTTTTTAAACTTACAAAGACTTTATTTTTCATTAGTCTTCAATGATGAGAGCAATATTTAGAAGACATTGCTATCTAATTTTTAATCTTTTTAAATAAATTCTTATGTTCAGTAGCATGATTGATGCTATTGTTTAGCCTTCCCCTTCAAACTGTATACATTGGCTTGGAATGTTCACAACTTGCTTGCGTGGCAGCAGAAGATAATTCCCATATTCTACATTGCTACTGTTTTGTATAAAATAAATTGGTAAAGATGGACACTTCCCTGTTTTATTTCTTGTCTAATTGCCAGTTTGTTTTACTGTTCATTTGATGGACATAAAAATATAAAAACTTACGCTACATGGTAACATCATGTTGGTATTTTGGCTAAATATTTATATATCTGGTAACATTTTGAGTGCTATGCTGATCACAGAAATAATCCTTAATCATTTTTTTTTTCATTTCCTGTAATCTACTTTGTAAAGTTTTCTATTTCACTTCTTAAATAGACCAAAATTTAATTATTTTACAGTTGCATATATCAACTGGCACGCCCTCCTACTTTTAACAGGGTATAAAATAGAAGTAGAGGCACGCAAAGAAACAGTTTATGCGAGAATTTTTTGTATCTCAGTTTCTGGCATTACACCTGTAGTGTTGGTTTTCATGAAGTGAAATACTTGAAGATATTTGAATGTTTGCTTTTTTTGTTTGTATAAGAATGTCATAGTTGCAATCTGTACCAAATCCCAATACAGCTTACATTTAATCTGCATTGTCCTGAAGCAAAGAAAGCAGTTTTACTTTTGAAGGACACATACGAACATTTAAAGTACTTTCCTGTACAATTTCACAATAAATAGTTTAACTTGGCTCAAATTACAGACTGAATTTATGTTAAAATTTATGTAGTGTTGAGAGGCGAAAACATGAACAGTTTCTTTTTTTTATAAAGGAAAGTGGTTGTCATTTTGCAGTTGCCGTTAAACCATTTAATGATGGTTAAATCTGTTATCTCTCAACATTTTATATTTATCATATTGTGTTACGCAGTAGTTGATTTTTTTTTTCTTAGTATTTGATATTTTTTGAAGTTCTTAAATACTAAAAAATTTTTGAGATTTGGAGCAATCACTGAAAATGCTATTTTATGAATTAATCAGTTATGAAAACAGGTAATATTAAAATTATTTTTCTGAAATATAACAAAGTCTAAATCATATGACATGCTCAGTGTGTGCAGCACACGTGTGTGTACACTGATGTACTTCACATCTGAGTTGCTACACTTAGGAAATGGATTCAGTAAGACTTGCAAGTTTGCCCAATATTACAAAGTATTAGTTGATAAGACCAAGATTCAACTCATATTTTTATTCCATTTGACAAAGGCATACCTCATCACCTTGCAAAAAGAAGTAGAACATAAACTAATACTGAAATGATGGGAATTTCTGCTGAGGATTATAAATAGTAATGTTACCTTCAGACTTCATAAAGCAGAGGGTTTTTTGAGTCCATTCACTTAGATGTTATACCTTGGGTTTGGGGTAGTAAGAGCTTAGTATTGTGTGATATATTCTAAAAATCAACATTAATTCACAAAGTATTGGATATCATTCTACAAATGTGGGTTAACTGTTGAGCGTAAAATTGTGTACAACATATTTTACGTATTTACCTTTATAAGCTGGTTAAATCTAGCTAATGATTGCATACCTCCACATAATTATTTGAGGACTTTTGTAATAGGTTTTATCACTGTGAAGAGCAGTTTTTTTCATGTACTGCACAATACTGTGACTCGAAAAGTTTCTATCAGTGTCATGTGTTCAGTCACTCAAAAAAACAGAAAATGTTAAGTCATTGAGAATTCAGAAATCCAGGTAGAGATTTTTTTGCCTACAGTAAAAGTTAAAGGAGTGAGACTAGATTGAGACATGTAATTCTCTTGGATTTGCTTTTCCTGTATGATGACTTTTACTCAGGCATAATATAAATGCTCTGAAAATGGCCTCTATCATGTTAACGGCCTCTGTGATCCAGCTAGTACTGTTAGAAGGACAAAGACTTCCACTCAATGTTCATATCAGTTCCAGAAAAGAATTCTTACACCTCCTCCCCTCAATCCAGTCTGCTGTCAAAAGAAACTGGATCTGTTTATTTTTCTTAAACTGTTTAGCTTGCAAGCCAGAAGAGCTTGTGGTCACGTCCATGGTTATTAAATCAGAAAAAGCTATTCCCAAGTAAGGTGATAAACAATTGAGTATGTCCATTGAATGCATTGAACTAGAACTTGAAGGTATCTGCTTTTGGCTGTTTTCTGCTATGCAATATTTTGGTCTTTCTGAAAGATGTAGAGTCTGCCTTGGCAGAACACTGAAAAGTCGCCTGTCCTTGGGCATGTCAGGTTCTTGAGATAGAAAGGAGGCTTGTTGCTTCCATTTACTTGGTCATGCCAAGTTTTCTTGCCTGTCAGGGTAAGGGTGTCTGTGACACTCAGGAGTCATTTTATTCTGATCTTTTAAATTTTGCATAGAAAACATTCCTAATGCAGTTTGATAACCGAAACTTGCACATAGGACAGAGTAACATTTTTTACTCTGTCAGATGGGTCATTTTGCCTTGTCTGTCTCAAAATCTTAACCCATGTTGCTCTTAGTTGTAAATTTGCATGTGGGAACTGAATGATTTGAATCTTGCTAATGATTTTTATGTATGACAGGTCAAATCTGAAATGTTGAGGGTCTCTGAAGTTTTTTTTTTTTTTTTTTTTTTTTTGGTCTTTTTTTGGTTTTTCTCCGGTACCAGGAACCGCACTCACGACCTTGGGCTTGCCAGGCAGGCACTTTTCCGCTGAGCTAAATCCCCAGCCCCGAGGGTCTCTGAAGTTACTCAGGTGCTTTGACATTAAGTGGTTAGCATGGAGGCTACATTTAGCTTTAGTTTCCAAGGGGTTCTTAATGGCTAATAAATTCTGTTAAAAGTCATATGTGTGTTTTGGCCGAAAATACTAACTTGGCTAACAGCTGGTTTATGAATTACAAAAATGATGTCTTTGTAGTGGTTGGAAGTTGAGAATTAAAGCATGAAAATCAGCTGGGTTTATGGAAGCATTCTATTCAGATTAAAGAAATTCTGTGTTTATTTACTATCGAAGTAATTTACTTTTTTTCTCTAATTTGTGAGATTGGGGTTCATTTTAAGCTTGGAACACTAATTTTTATTCTCAGTCACTTAAGTATGGTATGCAAACTTTCTCTTTGGGGTTTTGCATAAAATGAAATTCTCATTGATGTCATTTCTAATTTCACATGAGATACCCATATTCTGTCTTGCAGAAAAGCTGATGCACGAACTGAGGTACAGCTTCATAAATGTACCTTACTCACTAGACAGCTGGCAGTGCTCACCTCCATGGGATCGTACAGAGAATTTGAGAACATTCCTCACTGATGTCTCATATTATTACTAAGTTGTAAATAATAGTTATACAGATGTTACTGACTGTCCCTAATAATGTAGCCTCTATTCATTTATTCTCCCAAATAGTTACAGATTTCTATACTTTGCTTGAACCCAAGTGATTCAGGAATAGCTGGCCTTGTCCTTAGACTTGGCTGGCTGGGTGATCTCTTGCGCTTTGGAACTTATAAATCAATCAGGAGAGTGCATTCCCTTTGCCAGAACTTGGTTTAGGACTGAGTAATTTATATGTACTTAGGCAAATGAGATGCTAAGAGGAATTTCTAAAGATTTCTGGGAGAAGCTTACCTGCCCTTAAGAGGAAGTCAGTACAGAAGATGCCTTTCTGCTCAGGATTCAGTTTTGTGAATATGAAGCCTGCGAGAGCTGGTATATGGATGTTTTCAGTGGAAAGTATCTTGCATGATGGAATAGGGCAGAACTTTTTGTAATCTTTTTTTTTTTTTTTTTTTTGGTTTTTCTCCGGTACCGGGAACCGAACTCACGACCTTGCACTTGCCAGGCAGGCGCTTTTGCCGCTGAGCTAAATCCCCAGCCCCCTTTTTTGTAATCTTTGAGGAATGTTTTTATTTCAATGGGCTTAAAGACCCCGTGAGTACATTCAATGATGCACAGTATAGGAAAATCGCAGGAAGAGGTCAAAGATCTGAATAATACAAGGTATAGGGTCAATAGGGACAGAGATCTTGGTAAAGCAAAAATAGTACCCTTGGTCACAGGGGTATAGTTTGCAATGGAAGTCATCTGACCTGTGAGTGCTGATGGGAAAAGCTACTTAGGGTACATGTCAGTTGGACAAACCTAATGAGGGAAAACCTAAGCTATCACATTTCATCATGTATTTCTGGCAGGTACTTAAAACTGGCTAGCACACGGTAAAGTTAGCTGTGCGCCTCATTGTTTTTTCACAACAGCTCACAACCTTGTAAGAAGAGGTAAGATTTGTCTCCTTTGGGTTTGGGACTTCAGGTGCAATCTGGGAAAATATTGTCTAGATAGGGAAGGAGAAAAAACACCAAATTTTTTTTTTTTTTAAATAGCTATATCCGGGCGCTCTAGAGCTTCTAATTAAAACAGTAAAAACATGCGTTTGTACAGATTGTTAACATACACTAAATGCAGCGTGTAGATAAATTTACATTAAATTCAGCTAATATGTACTAAGTACTTCCAATAGAATATTTTGGGAGGTGCATAATTATAAGCAATCTGCCTTCAACAAGGCTAAATCTTAGTAATGATATATTTAGGGAGAATGTCAATATGAATTCAGGTGATGCAGAATTGATGGGGAAATGAAGGAGTTTGAATAGTAGACTTGAAGGTGAAATTAAAACGCTGTGATACAGCCAGAGTACCTGAAATTATCTGCTAGGGTTTGACTTCTCATTTCTGTAAAGGGATAACCTGAGATAATTTGAAAAGTCCTATAATTATGTATTGAAATTACAAAAGTCATAGCCCCTTAAATATAAACTATATAAAATGTAATAGTCTCATTTTTTAACCCAATTTTCATAGGTAACTAATTTGATTTTCCCCCAGGCCTTTTTTATATTCATATGATTGTACAGTATTTGTATAATTTTTAATTTCACAAAAATGTTTGTAGTTATCTGCTGCTTAAAAATATTTTGGTCATGACAGATTCCGTATACACCTGATCCCATAACATTGTATTGCTGAGGCTGTAGCCCTCTTCGTTTGTGTAAACACGCTCTGTGATGTTCACATGTGAAGAAATTGCCTAGCTGCATTTCTCCTTACTGAGCAATGCATGACCACGTGTATTTCTGCAGAGAAGTATTTCCCACTAATTAGTTTTGGACATAGGTCTAAGTAGGTGTATATTTACTGCCTGTTACCTGAAAGCATCAAAATTATATATATTATTCTTGGGAAATAGCATTTGTTAGAGCAGTTCTATAATATTCATATACATATGTATTTAAACTTGTACTTTTTTTAAGACAAGCAATCTCGAAATGATATGGTTTGGTTATGTTACATTTTGACAGTTACCAAATTGTCCTCCAAACTCCAGCTTCTCTGTCAGCAGTTTGAGACTTACAATTTACTATATGTATAGTGTTACTAGCACTAGAAATTATAAGTACTTGAATTCCTGCCAATCTGATGAAATAGTGCTCTTTCACTGCTTTATTGTGTTTTGATTCTGTTGTTTGGTGGTAGTACTGGAAATTGAACTCAGGGCCTGAACACTGAGCTACATACATCTCCAGCCAATATTTTCATTTTCAGAATGTCTCTACTAAGTTGCCTGGGTTGGGCTCAAACAATCCTGCCTCAGCCTGCCAAAATGGTATGATTACAGATATGTGTCACCAACCAGCTTCATTTTTGTATTAATTTTTATTTCCTTAATTTGTTTTTGTGAGGTTTTTTTTCATAATGTATTTCATAATATTTTTTCATAAATGTATTTAACCACTTACATTTCTTTTCCTGGAATTCCCTTTTCTTATTCTCTGCTCACGGTTGTTTATTATACTTTATGCATATAAACAACATACATCTGAATATTATTGATTTGATATATGTGCTACCAAAGTTTTCTGTAGAGTGTTTATTTGGTCTATGACATAAAAGTTTCGAATTTTATACAGTTAAATAATTATTACTGGACTTCTGCCTTTTGCATTTTGCATGCTCAGGTTCTGAAAGGTGTGCTATATATTTCTAAAACTTCAAAATTTTATTTTTAAAATTTAAAATAGAATTTAGCCTCAAATTTTTTATGTGAGACTAGGATATGGGCATCTCATTGAATAATTATTATTAAATTGAAATAAGTTCTCCCTTAGCTCAAGCTGTTCCCAGAAGTGATTCTCCTGCCTCACACTTCCAAGTAGCTGGAGCTTCATGCATGAGTCACCCTGCCAGGTTGTTTATAGTCTTAACTAAGTCTTCTAAGATTTTTTTGTTGTATGATTTAGCATTTCTTATTATTTGTATGTTTTCATGGTTTAGTTGCTATTGCAAATTGTGCAGTAGTTTACATTTCAGACTTTTATGAACAGGAAATGTGTTGATAACTTACTTAAGGTACCCAGCATGTTTTTATATGCATACACAGTGATCTAATTACTAAAGTCAAAGCAATTAATGTATCTGTCATCTTACACAGTATCTGTGGTAAGAGCTTCTCAAAATTAGTTCTCAAAAGAATCCTAAAATTCATGTAGAACAAGAACAGACCCGGGGCTGGGGATTTAGCTCAGCGGCAAAGCGCCTGCCTGGCAAGCGCAAGGTTGTGAGTTCGGTTCTCGGTACCGGAGAAAAACCGAAAAAAAAAAAAAAAAAAAAAAAGAACAGACCCGGAGTATCAAAAACAGTCCTGGGCAACAAGAACAAAGCAGGAGACATCATAATCCAGATTTCATGTAATATGACAAAGCCAATACAGCATGGTACAGGCACAAAAATACAGGAATCAATGGAACAGAAGAGAGGATGCAGACAGAACTCCAAGCACATTCACCTATGTGATCTTTGACAAGGGGGCTGAACACACGGACTGGAAGAAAGATAGCTTTTTAAAGGAATAGTACTGGGGAAACTGGTTAGCCACATGCTGATGATTGGATTTACACATGTATCATTTACCAAATAATATACTAAATCAAAATGCATCAGATGTAAATACTAAACACTTGCATGAATCATTTACCAAATAATACATTAAATCAAAATGCATCAGATGTAAATACTAAACACTTGCATGAAGATACAATTTATAATCTTGAAGCATAGGCATAGACAAGGATTTTCTGAACAGAACCCTAATTCTTCAAGAAATAAGATCAAGAACAAAATAAAAATTATCAAGACTCTTATGTACAGTGAAGGAAACAGCCAGAGGGTGAAGAGAACCTGCAGAACAAGAAACAAATTTAACCTGCTATACCATGGACAGAATACTAATATCTAGAATACATAGAACTCTTCAAAATTTAAACCCTCAAAATAAAAGGATTCAATCAAAAAAAATAGCCAAAATAAACAGACATTTCTTAGAAAAACTAGAAATGGCCAATAAATACATGAAAAAACTGTTCAACATCTCTGGAACCATTATTGCTTCTATTATTTGATCAATTTTGTATGCCTGTAGCTGGTAATCTGAGCAACTACTTTGAAGATAACACTAGGAATATAATAACCATTGTTAATTTCCTATCATCTTGTTTTGAAATTGTTTATCTTTTTTTGTCTTTTTAATAAAGTTAAAAAATAGCAAGTTAAAAAAAATGGAGATTCCATTTTATCCCAGACAGAACGCTTGTCGTGAAGAAATCAATAACATGCTGTTAACCCTGGTGATGAGGGAGGTGTCATTCTACATCCCTGGTGGGAATGTAAGTTAGTACAGTTACAAGTGAAATCAGTATGGAGATTCCTCAAAAACCAAAACTGAAAATTTCACTGACCCTGAAGGATAAGTCATTTGTGGAAAATTAATGCACCTGGAGACTATAATTTGAAATGAAATAGATCAAACAGGACAAGCTTCAGTATTGCAAGGTTTATAAGAGAAACCCCAAATATAAAGAAAATGTATGGTAGGTACCAGGAAACAAGATAGAGGTAGGGGAGGGAAGAGAGAAAGGAACATGAAGAGAATTAAGATGCATTATGTACATGTGTCATCCCCACCATGGATATAATCATTAGGTATAGCAAACATAAACTAACAAAAATAAGTGTTTAAAAAGCTGAATAATTCCACTGTAGTAGTTTATTTTTTGGCATTTCCAATGGGCAATAAAATGCTTCCATACCTTGGCTAATATGAATAATGCTGTAGTGAACATGGGAGTTCAGATACACTTAAGAGGTCCTGATGTGATTTACTTTTGGGTGTGTACCCAGGGGAAGATTGGAGGATCGGTGGTACTTCGATTTATAATTTTGTGAGGAATTATACTATTTTCTATAGTGCTTGTGCCAATTTACAGTTCAACCGTGTACTAAGTGTTCTCTTTCCTCCACGTCTTGAAAGAGTCTCGTTTTCTCTTGTGTCTGGAATAATACTTGTGTAACGAGTATGAAGTGATATCTCACTGTGGTTTTGATTTGCCCACTGATTAGTAAAATTGAGCACATTTTAATATGCGTATTGGCCATTGTTATGTCTAGTTTGGAGAAATATTTGTGCTTGTCCTATACTCAGTTTTTAATTGGATGGTTAATATTTTTGCTATTGAGTTCTGTGAGTTCCTTATATTTTAGCAATTATCTAGCCGTTTTTCAGGTAGGTGATTTCCATATATTTTCTCTGAATGCATAACCTACCTTCGCATTATGCAGATAGTTGCTTTCACTGTGATATAGTCTCCATTGCTTATTTTTGCTTTTGTTCCCTGCACTTTGTTGCCCTGTCCAAAAAGTCATTTCCAAGACCAGTATCAAGTAGTTTCCCCCTTAAACTCTTACCTTTTCAGGTTTTACATTGTCTTGAATAATTTCAAGGATATTTTTGTATATGGTGTGAGTTAAGGGTCCAGTTTTGTTTCTTTGCCCATGAGATTTCATTTACCAATGCCATTTATTAAGAACATGCTGAATTCACTTAGTGAGTGCCCATGTCAAAAATTTGTTGAAGATATGTGTGTGGCCTTTTTCCTGAGTCCTCTCTTTTGTTTCATTGTATGTCGTGTGTGTGCGTGTGTGTGTGTGTGTGTGTGTGTGTGGTTTTAGGTATTGAAACTGGGGTTCTTGTATTCTTTAGGTAAGTGCCCCACCGCAGGGTTTTATCCCCAGTGCTATGTGTCTCTCCATGGCAGTACTACATGGTTTTAAACACTATAATTTTGTAATATAATTTGGAGTTAGACAAGTGTGATCTCAAACTCTTTTTCTCTGTCCAAAATTGCTGTGGCTATTTAGGGTCTCTGTGTTTGTGTATGCATTTTTGGATGAAGTTATTCTATTTCTCTGAAAAGTATCATTGACATTTTGACGGAGACTGTGTTGAATGTATATATGCTTTTAAGTAGTGTGGGCATTTTAACATTCTACCTGCGCATGAACACAGGAGAGCTGTGCCTCTGTGTCTTCCTCAATCTCTTTCAGCAAACTTTCACAGTTCTGATTGTATACAAAACTCTGTACTTCCCTCTCCCACGTTTTGTTTTTGATGTAATGGTTTTCATTTTTTATACTGTGTATCTTTTAAGAAATTATTATAGCTATAGTTCTTTTTACTAGATTTGAGCCTTGCCACTACAAACATGTGATTTAAACACCACTATGATGGTAATAGAATATTTCAAATTTAATTATGTCCTTCCTTAGTTGGTTTTATACTTTAAAATGTAGTAGTGGTACTAATTAGCATTCTTTTCTTCCTTTTAGCATTTTTTTTTTTTTGCACCAGGAATCAAACTCAGGACCTTGCATTTGCCAACCTAGGCACTGTGCTGCTGAGCTAAATCCCTGGCCCTATTTTAGCACTTCTTGTAGAAAGGTCTAAAGGTAATGAAGTCCCTGAATTTTTATTTGCCTGAAAATATCTTTATCTCTCTTTTTATTTCTAAAAGAAAGTTTTGCTGGATAAAGTATTCTCAGTAGGCAGTTGTGTTTTTTCCCCCCTCTTAATCACTTTGATAACTTCCCACTTTTCTTATCTGTAAAATTTCTGCTGATAAATCTGCTGAAAGCCTTATTTGAGTATTTTCCGGTATGTGAGGGGCTTTTTCTCTTGCTCTTGTTTGATTATACTATGCTATGAGATGATCTTTTTGTTGAGCATAGCTTGAGATTTTTGAGCTTTCTGTATCTGAATATATCTTCCCACACTTTCAGAAATATTCATGGATTATTTCTTTAAGTCACTTTTCTGTCCCTTTCTCTCTTAGCTCAGTAATTCTTATAATGTGAATGTTAGGCCTCTCTGTAATACTCCATAAATCCTGTAAGGTTTCTTTATTTCTTTTCTCTTTTGAATTATGTTTTCAAATCTTTGACTTCACAGATTCTTTTTTTCTTCTCGATTTGTTATGTTGCTGACATGTGGTAGTGCATTTCTAACTTCCTTAGTTTCAGTATCTTCTTTAGAGTTTGTTTTGTTTCCCTTGAGCAATGGGTTGAGGTGAGAAAGATAAATGTAAAGATGACTATTAAGAAATTCTTGAGCCAGATGTGGTAGGCTGACGCAGGAGGATTGCAGGTTTAAGCTCAGCCCAGGCAACTTACTAACTTAGCAAGACCCTGTCCAAAATAAATAAAAGATAGATGTAGCTCAGTGTTAAAGCTCTGGGTTCATTCCCGGTACCGGAGAAAAACCAAAAAAAAAAAAAAATAAATAAAGCTCTGGGTTCAATTCCCAGTGCTGCACATATGTACACACACACACACAAATTCTTGAAATTGATTTACTATTCATATAAAATATGATTGAATATATGAAGTAGAATTGAAGTAGATGAAAAATCAAAGAAGGAGCAATATCCTCAGCCACAGAGAGAATGAATGAATTTTTTTCTTTCTCGCTGGACTTCGATAGAGTTCTAAACAGGAATCACTAATGCTATAGGAATTTTCATTAAACTGATGAATGTAAAAAGTGCTATTTATTAATACATTACATTAGGGCCTCCTGGTTTCCTACTGCACTTCTAAAGATCCTTCTGATTGCTTGCTTGGCTTTATGTGCCTGTCCTTTCTTCACTGAACAATAGTTGTGTGCAGCATAATTGTGTCTTCTGAAAATGATGGCTCACATGTAAGATCATTTGCTCCACAGGGTTATATGGAATTAACATTTTCTTAATTGTCCATTTACATCCACCTTAGCATCATAGCTCAAAGCATTACTCCCTTATTTGTGGTGATGCTAGTGTAAATAAACCTGTGCAGCCACTTGAACAAAAAGCATAGCATATACAATTTATGTATATTTTTGATAACCAATGACTATGTTATTGATTTATCTATTTATTATATTTTTATACTATACTCTTTTCACTTATTAAAATGAGTTTACTTAAACAGTTTGTAATGTCATGCCAGCTACAGCCTCTTGCATCTCATATTTAGCAAATCTCTTTATTGCATCAAAAGGACATGTAGACTGTCCTATACCATGTAGGTTTGTGGAAGACCATCCTACAGTGTTCATACAATTATGAAATCATCAGTATTTGTCAAAACATGCTTTTTTTTTTTTTTTGAAAGAGAGAGGGTCTTTCCCTGTAGCTCAGGCTGTCCTTGAACTCATTATGTAGCCAAGGCTAGCCTTGAACTGGCAATTCTCTTGCCTCAGCCTCCTGAAAGCTAAGATTACAGACATTAGCCACAATGCCTGCAAATGCTCCTGTTGTTAACATATGAGCATGTGTGAACTGATTTGATATGTTTGTCCCAATTTTTGTTTCATTATAAAAGTTAAAATTCAGATGGTGTGTGAGCTCTAACAAAAATAAAGCCAAGAGGTTATGAAGAAAGAGTTCTCATGCATGTTTGCCTGATAGTAACTCTCTCAAACACACCTTATCACAACATCCATCACATCCTTTTAGCAAAAATACTTCTACAAGGCCGTCTGCCCAGAAACTGTTGCTTTTAGCCATAGACTGGTGTCACCAGTGTTACTGATGTCTCTGCCCAGAATCATTGCTTTTAAATATGTTATCTTCCTCATTCTGCCTTTAAAAGCTTTCCCTTAGCTCAGCCACTTTGAAAATACTCAAAGTTTACTATGAAATTTGTATTCTCATTATAATACTCTTCTATTCCCATATAAATATCAGGAGACTCTTGGGTTATCTGCTGTTCACCAAGTGGGTCCTGAATCAAGGGCACCTGCAGAGACAATGGGTGACTCCTAGCGCCAGGTGTGGTATTGACATTGGACCTTGTGTGCGCTCCTTTTCTACAGCTCACTTTTTCTGTCTTGCTGAGACTTCTTTCATGTTGGACCCTCCTTTTGGCGGGTGGGGAGCTGGTAATCAAACCCAGGGCTTGTATGTGCTAGGCAAGTACTGTACCATTTGGTTTTATCAACAGCAATCTTGCCTCAATCTGGTAGATCTTCTACGGGTTTTCTTGGAAATGGTTTTGGATAAGGCCTCCTTAAAGAATATTTTTTGCATCCCCTTTGGGAACTCTAAGAAACTTTTGTGATTTCTGACAAGATCTCCTGGTGTAAGAACACTGTCCAGTTTAACATTCAGGTTCCCACACAACTTACATCCTGTGAGATTTCACGTCTCTTCTGATGAATTCTCTTTTGTTCCTGTGCATCTAGCTTTACATGTTTGATCAGGATGCCTAATTTAATTCTTTTAATAAGCACATGTTTTATGTTTCTTCTCCTTTATAGATGGTTTTTCTTTTTTACTTTTTTTCTCCTTATTTCTGAAAACTTTTTTGAGATGAAAACTAAACATTCTGAGTGATGGTCAATTGAAAACCAGTGGTGTAGGCACCATCATTGTTGATGGATTTTCATTTCCATAGATGCATAGTCTTGTGTAAATTTTACTTGGCCACAGACACCTGAGATTGCTAATAGGGCATCTGTCAAGCATGAAACAATTTTCATGCAACTAAGGAAAACTTGGTCAGAATCAATAAAGGGCCTTCCACAAATAAAAATGCTTTACCAGGTATACTTATTAAAGCAAGACATTTTCTTCAAACCCTTAATGTTCCCTGCTAGGTTTATAAGATTGTCTTTGCTCAAAGCAAAGAAACAAATGACTACACAAATTCTCAGAAACAAAAACTGACCAAACACATTCCCTGGAAGAAAGAGCCTCTTTCATAAATGGTGCTGGAAAAACTGCACATGCCAAAGATCTACATTGGACCCATATCTTTCACCATGCACTAAACTAAATTTGAAATGGATCAAAATGTAAATAGTAAAGCAGAAGCATTAAATCTGCTGAAAGATAGAAAAGGTAAAACACTTCAAGACATTGGTATAGGCAAAGAATTTATGAATAAAACCCTGATTGCACAGGAATCATCATAAAGAATCAATAAATGGGATCTCATCTTATTAAAAAGCTTTCAACAGCAAAAGAAACTACCAACAGAGTGAAGAGACAGCCCTCAATGTGGGAATAAGATTTTGCTGGCTCTATATCAGAAAAGGATTATTATTGAGACTATATAAGGAATTAAAAAAAAGACCTCCCAAATTTAAAGACCCAAACCAAAATGGATATCTGAGATGAATGCACACTTCTAAGATTAAAAAAAAATACAAGCAGCAATAGACTGGCATAGTAGTGCACATCTGTAATCCCCTCACTTGGGAGGCTGAGGCAGGAGGATCATAGCAAGTTCGAGACCAGCCTGGACTACCAAGTGAGCTCAGGCCAGCCTGAACTGCATAGCAAAGCCCTGTCTCAAAAGAACAAAAAAAAAAAAAAAAAAAAAAGAGAGAGAGAAAGAAAGAAAGAAAAAAAGAAAAGAGATATGAACAGCAAATAAATACATGAAAAAATGTTTAACATCATTGGTCAATCTAAAAATGTAGATTAAAAGGACACTGAGATTGTATCTCACTCTGGAAAGAAAGGCTATCATCAAAAAAAAAAAAATCAACCAACAACAAATGGCAGTGGGAACCCATCTCCACTGGTGCAACCTCTGTAGAAATCAGTGTGGAGGTTTCTCATAAAACTAAGATTGGAGCTCCTATTTGACCCAGAAATTCCCCTTCTAGGTATCTTCCCAGAAGAATTAAAAACACTGTACTTCAATGATATATGTGCACCCATGTTTATAGCAGCAGAATTTGTAATAGCTATATCTTGGAAACAACACAAATGCACATCAACCAAGAAATAGATAAAAAGATGACTTTTTATACAATGGAGCACTACTCAGCCACGAAGAAGGATAAACTGGAGACTTTTGTAGGTAAATGGAGACAATACTTCTAAGTTAAAAATATCAGCCCCATATGTATAAACATCGTGTTGTTTCAATAGTGTGAGAAGCTAAAAGAATAAATAAGATGCAAAATGTAAAACAGATATTATAGAATAGGAGAAAGCTATTAAAAGTAAAGAGAAGTGAACAGGGAAAGAAAAGAGAAAGCAAATATATATATAGATATATATATAAAATATATACATATATGATAGTTAAGATGGTTATACTACTACTCAGAGTTTATTGAAAAGGTTTGTGCTAATATTGTTTGGACAGTTAAATGCTGATATCTTGTACTCTGAATAACTAATTTAAAGGTAGCAATATATAATATATTAAACATTGTTTCCTATTATCTTATTATTTGAAATTTTGTTTCATTTTTTTCTCTTTAAAATAAAAAACTCAAGAAAATAGGAATACAAGGCCTTTATATTAATCTCATAAGGGCTATCTGTGACAAGCCAATGGCTAACATCTTATTCAGTAGTGAGAAGCTGAAAACCTCTCTCGATTCAGGAACAAAACAGGGACATCTGCTATTACATTTTTTTGTGCAGTGTAATTCCAAAATACTACATAAAACAATTAGAAAAGTGAAAAAGGCAAACTAAAAGGATATGGGTAGTGAATAAAGATGTGAAGTTATCACTGTATGCAGTTAACATGATTCTCTACAGAAAAGACCCTAAAATCTTCACCAAAAGATGAGAATTAATAACCAAATTCAGTAGTGTACCAGGACATAAAGCCAACACTCAAAACTGAATAGTATTCCTGTACACCAGCAGCAAACTTACTGAGAGGATGATTAGAGAAAAATACCCTTCATAATAGCAACAAGAAGAAAGAAATACTTGAAGATAAAACAAGGTAGTGAAATTCCCCTATTGTGAAACAATCTCTATAGTGCTGTGAAAAAGGAAATCAAAGAAGACACCAGAAAATGGAAAGATATCCCCTGTGCCTGGACAGGCAGAATCATTATAGTCAAAATGATCATATGAAAAACAAACTAGTAGGAATTACTAGTGGTTTTCATATTACTTTTTTTTTTTTTTTTTTTTGTCTATTTGAGACAGGATCTCAAAATGCAGTTCAGGCTCACCTTGAACTCACTTTGCAGCATAGGTTTGCCTTGAAGTCACAGTGATTCTCTGACCTCAGCCTTCTGAGTGCTGGGATTACAGGCTTGTGATATCATGCCTGGCTATATTACATATTGTTATCTTCAGTGAAGTTGCTTAGACTACCAGAGGTAAGAAT
Organism: Chinchilla lanigera; assembly: GCF_000276665.1. Taxonomy (NCBI): domain Eukaryota; kingdom Metazoa; phylum Chordata; class Mammalia; order Rodentia; family Chinchillidae; genus Chinchilla; species Chinchilla lanigera. The sequence continues at coordinate 4,459,859 of NW_004955447.1, read as the reverse complement.
GCAAGATTGATCAAACCATTAAAGAGAATAAATATAATAAAAAAGCATTTGAAATGATACAGAGCTTCACTAAACAAAATGGTGGGAATTCACCAATGGTTGTTATATTGCATATTGTTGTCTTCCAATTAGTTGTTCAAATTACCAGATATAAGCATGGATGTAAGCATGCAAAATTGGTCAAAAAATTTTAACTGTTCTTTTCAAGAAACCAATAGATATCAGTCATACAATTAACCCAGCTCTCTGTCTATAACCTATCTATCTATCTATCTATCTATCTATCAATCATTTATGTATCATCATCATCATCATCATCTATTCCCTTCCTCCTTTCTTTATTTTTCTCCTTTCCTTCATTCCAGTTGTTCCTTCCCTTAGAACAATTTCTTTCCCTTGCACAGTATCATTGTACTTTTTGTGCTTTATTTACTCTTTCAGTTTCTTACACTAGGGAGACATGATGTTTACACATGCAGGTCCAATTTATTTCATTTACGAGTATGGTTGCTAGTTGCATCCATTTACCTATAAAAGCCTTGAGTTAAGGATTTTTATAAGTAATACTCCTTTGTATAAAAATACCACATCTTTTTTATCCATTCCTTGGTTGATGGGTATTTGAGTTGTTTCCAAGACTTAGCTATGATGAACTGTGCTGCTATAAACATGGGTGCACATATATCACTGTAGTATGACGTTTTCAATTCTTCTGGGAAAATACCCAGAAGGGGAATAGCTGGGTTAAGTGGGAACTCTAATCTTAGTTTTGTGCGGAATCTCCAAACTGATTTCCACAGTGCTTTCACCAGTCTACACTCCCATTAACAGTGGAGAAGGGTTCATTTTTCCCCAATCCCCTCCAGCATTTCTTATTCATTGATTTCTTGATGATGGCCATTTTTTCTGGAGTAAGATGGAATCTCTGGGGTGAGTGCTGTTTTAGTTTGCATTTCTTGAATGACCAATGATGTTGAAGATTTTTTCGTATATTTATTTTCCATTTGTATTTCTTCATCTGAGAAGGGTGTATTCATCTCAGATGCCCATTTTTTATTTGTTTTTTGGGGCCTGATTTTTAAAATTCTTTTTTATTGAATTTGGAGGCCCTTGTTTTTTAAATTCTTTATATGTTCTAGATAGAAGTTCTTTGTCTGAGTTACCTAAAATTTTTTTCAATTCATGGGTTTTCATTTTACTTTGCTGGTAATTTCTCTTGATGCACAAAAACTTTTTAATAAGAGATCCCAATTGTTGATTCTTTGAAGAATTTCACATGCAATTGAGTTCATTGTTCATGAACTCTCTGCCTACCTCTATGTCTTTGAGATTTCTACCTATTTCCTCTTCCAGGAGATTTAGTGTTTCTGTTTTAATATTTAGATCTTTGATCCATTTTGACTTTTGTTCAGTGCATGGTGATAGACATAGTCTAGTTTTAATCTTCAGCACGTGTCAAGCCAGTTTTTCCAGCCTCATTTATTAAAGAGACTATCTTTCTTCTAGTGAACGTGTTTGGTCACTTTGTCAAAGATCGGGTGGCTGAGTGTGTTTGTAGTTGTGTCTGCATCTTCTAACCTGTTCCATTAATCTATAGGTCTGGTTTTTTGCCTGTACCATACTGGTTTTATCACTATATCTTTATAGTATAATTTCAAATCAGGGATTGTGATACTTCTTGCCTTTACTTTACTGCCCAGGATTGCTTTTGTTATTCTAACCTTCTTCTTGTTCCAGATGAATTTTAGGAATATTTTCTCTAGATCTGTGAGGAATACTCATGATATTTTAATTGGAATTAGTATCAAAGTTGTACAAAAACTTGGAGGGGGAATGGCCATTTTCATAATGTTGATTCTTCCTATCCATAAGCAAGGAATAGCTTTCCATTTTCTGAAATTCTTTTTGATCCCTTTTTTCAGTGTATTATAATTTTCACTGTACAGATCTTTTACTTCCTTTGTTAGACTGATTCCTAAGTATTTCATTTTTTAAAAATGTTTTTATGAAAGAAGTCGTTTCCCTAAGTACTCTTTCAGTGTGTTTGTTGCTTGTGTACAGGAATGGTATTGATTTTTGAGTGCTGACTTTGTACCCAGCTATGCCACTGAATTTGGTTACTAAATCTGTAAGCCTTTTGGTGATGGAGCTTGTGGGGTCTTATATGTAGAGTATCTTGTCATCTGTGAATAATAATAATTTCACTTCTTCCTTTCTTATCCTTATTCCTTCTATTTCTCTCTCTTGTCTAATTGCTCTGGCTAGTGTTTCCAGAACTGTGTTGAACTGGGCTGGTGACAGTGGACATCCCTGTCTTGGACCTGACTTTTAAGTGAAAACTTTCCGTTTTTCTCCATTTAGTATGATGTTGGCCATTGGTTTGTCCTAGATGGCTTTTATCAGCATGAGGTAAATACCATCTATGTCTATTTTCTGTAGGATTTTTTTGGTTATGAATGAGTGTTGGACTTTCTCAAAAGATTTTCTGCATCTATTGAGATGATCATGTGATTTTTGTCTTTGGCTCTATTGATATGGTGTATTACATTAATTGGTTTGTGTATATTGAGCTATCCCTACATTCCTGGGATGACTCCCAGTTCATGATATATAATTGGTCATGGTATATAATTTTCTTGATGATTTGCTGCATTGTGTTTTCTAGTATTTTATTGAGAATTTCTGCATTGATGTCTGTTAGGGAGATTGGCCTGTAGTTCTCTTTTTTGGTTGGGTCTTTCTCTGGGTTTGGTAATAGGGTAATACTCGCCTCCAGGAATGAATTAGGGAGAAGTCTTTCCCTTCCAATTTCATTAAAGAGTTTGTGAAGAACTGGCATTAAATCTTCTCTAAATTTCTTATAGAATTCAGCTATGAATCCATCAGGACCTGGGCTATTCTTTGTTGGTAAGTTTTTTAATTATATTTTTAATTTTGTTTGCTAATATTGAGTTATTTAGGCTTTTTATATCTTCTTGATTCAGCTTTGGCAATTCATATGTATCTAGGAATCTGTCTATTTCCTCTGCAATTCATATGTATCTAGGAATCTGTCTATTTCCTCTGTATTTTCCATCCTATGAGAGTAAAGAGTTTTAAAGTAGGTACTGATGATCTGAATTTCAATAGAATCTGTAGTAATTTCATACTTTTCATTCCTTGTTGCATGAATTTAAGTTTTTTTTTCTTTCCTTTTGATAAGGCTGGCTAGGGGTTTTTCAATTTTGTTTATTCTTTCAAAGAACCAAAGCTTTGTTTCATTCATTCTTTATATTGTCTTCTTAGTCTCCTTCATCTTAGTTTCTGCTCTGATTTTTATAATTTCCTCCCTTATCTGGGCTTTGGGCTTGACTTGCTTTTTTCCTAGAGGCATGAAGTATAACAGAAGATCGTTTATTTGTGCTCACTGTTTCCTTGATGTGGGAATTCACTGCTATAAATTTCCCTCTGAGGACTGCTTTCATTGCATCTCACAAGTTCCTATAAGTTGTATATGCATTTTCATTTGATTGATGTATTGTTTAATTTCTTCTTTCATTTAATCTGTGACCCATTGGTTGTTCAGGAGGATTTTATTTAATTTCCATGAGTTTATGGAGTTTTTGTGATTTCTTTTGTCATTCACTTCCAATTTAATTGCATTATGATCCATTAGTGTGCATGGGATAATTTCTAATCCTTTGTATTTATCTAACCATGTTCTATGGGTAGTATATGTTCTATTTTAGAGAACATCCATATGCGGCTAAGAAGAATGTGTATTCTGATATTATTGGTTGGAACACTCTGTAAATGTCTACTAAATCCATTTGTTCAAAAGTTTGGATTAGTTCTTGCTGATTTTTTGTCTAGTTGATCTACCTCTTTGTGACAATGGGGTGTTAAAGTCCCCTGTTATGATTGTGTTACTGCTTATTTGATTTTTCACATCTGTTAAAATTTGTCTTATATAGCTGAGCTCTCCAATGTTTGGTGCATACATATTTAATGCTGTTTTCTCTTCTTCTTGAAGTTTTACCCTAATGAGTATGTAGTGACTGTCTTTATCTCTTTCGACCATTCTTGGTTTGAATTTCACATTGTCTGCAAACAAAATAGCCACCATTGCTTTTTTTGAGTTCCAATACATGGAGTATTGTTTTCCGTCCTTTGACTTTCAGTCTATGAATTTCCTTTTGAATTAAATGTATTTCTTGTATACAGCATATTGTTGGATTTTGTTTCTTGATCCACTCTGCCAGTCTGCTTCTTTTGATTGGTGAACTGAGACCATTTACATTAATGGCTATTACAATATGTATTGGCTTATCTTTTTCATGTTATTTTCTTGCTCTTGGTTCCTCCTTTTGCTCTCTATTTAATTGCTTGCTCTACTTGTTGGTTCCTTTCTTTTGCTGTTCTGGAAATTGTGGTCATTTATATCTCTTTCTAAAATATCTTTTAGTACTCTTTTAGGGTTGGTTTGGCACTCATGAATTTCTTCAGTTGTTCTTTGTCATGGAAATATTTTATTTCTCCATTAATTTGAAAGGATAGTTTTGCAGGGTACATCAGTCTGGTTTGGAAGTTATTTTCTTTCAGGATGCAAAATACTTCATTCCAAGCTCTTTTTGACTTGATGGTTTATGTTGAGAAATGCGCTGTGATTCTGCTGGGCTTTCTTTTATAGGTGATCTGTTTCTTTTCTGTAACAGCTTTTAGTATTCTGTTCTTTTGCTGAATTTCTGGGATCTTGATTATTATGTGTCTAGCTGTAGATTTATTTTGATTTTGGCTATTTTGAATTCTATATGCCTTACTTAACTGTATGTCAGGTTTTCCTCCCATGCTTGAGAAATTTTCTTCTGCTACCTGTGGAAACAGTGTTTTTGTGTCCTTCACTTTGCTTCCTGGTCTTTTGTTGACATCTATCAGTCTATTATTATTTTACTTTGCCTCATCTTGCAGCTGCTGAGTTGTTATTTCCTGTTTTCCTGTTAATTTTGAGAGACGCTTTCTTTTGTAGTCATTAGCTGTAATGCTGTCTTCCAGGTGTGAAAGTCCACCTTCAATTTCATTCACTTGGTTTCCCCAGTTTTGATGTGTTTTTGATTACCTGGATATCTGTTTGAATCTCTTTCATGCATTCTAATCCTTTCCTATATTGTTCCCTCTAGGTTTCCATCATTTTTATGCTCCTTTATTTTTTTTTACCTGTATCTTCTTTAGATGGGCTGAGCAATTCTTTCATTATTGTTATCATTTCCTTTTCTTACCTGAGAGATTATTTCTGATCTGATTTTTTTTCTATGCCTTGATGGAGTTGTTTCTTTACTTCAGTTGCTATCGTTTCAGAAATTTCAAGTATGTGACTTCCAAGCTCTTCTATGTTGATGCCTCCTGGACTTGTTCTGAGTGGGATGAAGGTGTGAGATTGCATTTTTCTCATTTTTCTCCTTTGTTTTTTCATTTTCAAAGATCCAGAGTTTCACAGGGGCTCAGCCTCACTTCTGCAATGATGTGGGAGTGATGGGGCAAGGTTGTGAAGCTCCTAGGTGCCCAGTGTGTCTCCTGCTATTGTGGGGGAAGTGTGGTGGTGGCTCCCTGAGGTTTCTGGAGTTGTGCATGGCTCAAGATGGCTCCCACACCAGTCAGGGAGGGGTAGGAGAGTGACTCAACAAGGTTTCCTAAGCTGGCTGGGGGTTAGTTTGGCTCCTGCAAGGGTGTGTGGGGGATGTGGTCACCAAGGCTCCCAAATGGGCTCAGCTTGGTTTCCATGCCCTATAGCAGTAAATTTAAAAATGAAATAGTCACTGAAATTTTTTTGGTCACACCTCACAGATAGTACTCCAATCATGAGTGGGTTACAAGCTGATAAAATCTAGTGAAAATAGCAAATATATTTAAAATATACTTAGTAATGTAACATATAGCCTCACAGCTTAGCAAGACAGTATGCTGTAGAATATTATCTGTTTACTCTCCTGACTGAATGCTGCAACTCACTGCTAATGCCCTGCATTGTTAGGGAGTGTCATCCATGATTTCTACTGAATATATATATGGATATTATACTGTTACAAGTTTGGAAAGTGATGTCAAACCATCATAAGCCAATTATTAGCTGTAGAATAATATTCACCATAAGTGAGGCACCATCTAATTGACTATTCTTGTACTGATATGAGGTTGGAATAGAGTAGCATTGTTTGCTGAATAGAGTGGACCCAACAAAACAGACTCCATTTAATTAATACTGTGGTAGGTTCTGCTGAAATTAGAAGTGTCACCTGCCAATATGTAAATTCTTATTGTACATTTGAATATCGGGGAAGTGACCACCAGCAGTGCCGAAAGACCAAAAAGTCACCTCTAAGATATCTTCATCAAAAACTCTGTATGCTCCTTCATTGAATAACTTTATTTTTAAAAGAAATCCAAGCCTCTTACTCATGTAAAGTTTACCATGGTACAGGTCCTAAAGGGCCTTAAGATACTATAAATGAGAAATTATAAATATTGTCGCAATATTGTTTTTTTTTTTTATTTTAAAGAATAAAAGAAGGATAACATAATAATAGGGGGGACTTAGCAAATTACAGACAAAATGGTAGGAAATTATCAATGGTTATCATTTTACATATTATTGTCTACAAAATAGTTTCTCAGGAAAACAAATAGACAAATAATAGTGAGTTA
>NW_004955447.1:4447844-4450996 GCF_000276665.1 Chinchilla lanigera | reverse complement strand
CCGGAAGCCCTCCTTCCGGGAAACCCTGAGGCCCGCAATATTGTTTTAAATATTATATCTGCTGTACTAATTTTCTGTTTATTATTTCTCAGCTATGAATATATCTTTTTGATCTTGAGTTTGGAAACTGGACACATTTCTTTGGCCAACTGGATGAATGCTGAGCTTTACCAATAGAGGGCACTAGAGCAACTCTGCTCTGCTGCTCAGGTGAAGGAGCAAGGCACCCCCTATATCTCTGACAGTGTGTAAATGCTAGCAGGAGTGGAAAATAGATTGTTCCCAGATTCTGAGACAGAAGATCTGGCCAATCCTGCCCTCACCCACAACAGCCAATAATACCACACTGTGGGAATGAGGAGAGAGAAAGATTCTTCTGTCATACCCTGGCAGGAAGACCTGTGCTGATGCCCAAGGCATGCATGAAGCCCTATTTTAGGGATGTCTAGCCCAGTTATGACTCAACTAGCAGAACCTCATGGATTTAGTCTTTTTTGCTGCTGTAGCATGCAGCATGGCCATCTTGATCTTTGCTGATCCTAGTACCACCTGCTGTACAACAACAACCTTTGGAGGTCTCATGAAGTTGTGTGTGTGTGTGTGTGTGTGTGTGTGTGTGTGTATGTGATTTCAGCCAATTTTAAAATTTATTTCTTGAACTAATATCTCCCTAATTTAAATATGTATATGTTTTTCAGTTATTGTAGATGGAAGCACCTTCAGACTTTGCAAAACCCTCCATGAGTTCTGTACATATGTTGCAGAGCTTATGTAAAAAGATCTTGGGAATATCTTTTTGAGTAATACCCACCCTTTGTATATGAGATTTTCCCTATGTTTTGATTTGCTTTAAAGGTGCACATGAGTTTTCAGGTAGTATGTGTGGGGATTTCAAGAATTTGTGGAAGTAACTGAGTGCCAGAGACAAGTATGATTGTTTTACCCCAGCTATAATAGCAATGAGACTGATTAGTACTGTCTGATCCAGGAAAAATGGGGGCAAGCTGCATCCTTGAACCTGTGAGAAATTGAGGAAAGCTCTATTGCTTGCCCCTGGATTAGTGACTTTAAAAGATTCTGTTGTGTTCTATTTTTCCAAAGTTAATTATATCTAATAATCTACATCTTTTTATCTTTCCTCCTTTTGACTTTTCACTGGTTTAACTCTGTGGTGTTAAAGTAAATATAGTATTTTAAAAATTCTCTGTCATAATTTACATAAAAATATAAAAGGTCCTAAAGGGTACCCTTAAAGAGAATTCTAACTGACTAGTTCATAGTTATAAATCAAAAGGCAATAATTATTACAATTTAACATGGCCAACAGAGCTAAAAAATGAACTACCATTTAATGTAATTGTTTTATATGTCATATATGCTTTTTTTCTCTGCTTGTTAACCTTTGTAATAACTAGCTAATGTGTACACAGCTGCTCCAATTTTTGCATTTTTTGAGCTCATATTATTTTTTGTTTATTTGTACTTTTGCTTTTACAGACTTTTAGCTCTCTTTGTGTTCCTAAAAAGACTGGTTATTCTCAGTTCAAGGGCTACCATACACACTTGAGATAATACAAGGTGTGTCTTTAAAGCCCAGTCATCATGATAAGGAAAATACTAGGTCCAAAATTTACACAGAATTTGAAAATAAAAAGCCATAAAATTTGACTTCACAAAGGTTAAGTATAATCTTAGTGTATACAAGTTTATGTCTTACCTTGGATAGAAAGATTTATTTAAATTGATATAATAAGTAACCACTCAACTAATTAGCTCAAAAGCCTTTTTTTCCACATGATTTAACAAACAGCTTCATTTCATAGGTTTTATGGCTTTCATCTATATGTGCCCCAAAGCTGCATGAGCTCAAAGGTGGGAATTTTTGGAGGTTGCTCGTTCTAGGGTATTTGATGCTGGCATTAAATTGTGTGATGCTGGGATTATGGGAGTGTGATTACTAAATTATTCCATTGACTGGTTAAGCATAGTTCCAGGTATGGATAATAGGAAGGTCCACCACGGGTGTGAACGGAACTACCCAAAAAGCAAGTGGGTTGAAAGAGATAAAGGAAGCTTCAGTAGCTGCTGCTGCTTTGCTACTTCATTACTTTGCTGCCTTCTTCCTGCCACAAGTTATTTCTCCTCTGCAATGCTTTTCTGCCATGCCATCCTACCATGGACTGAAACTTCTACAAATTATGAGTTGAAATCATTCTTCTCTCCTTTAACTTTGGGGGTCTGGAATTTTGCCTCAGCAATAACTAAGATGGTTGGTAATATAAAAGTAAGGGCAACTTTAAAATTATTAACACACATTTTGCCTAGCTTATTAACCAACTAGACAATATTTATTCTTCTTAAAAACTTGAAGATGAAATATTCTTTTCTTTCTTTCTTTCTTTCTTTCTTTCTTTCTTTCTTTCTTTCTTTCTTTTTTATTTTAAAGAGTAAAAGAAGGATAACATAGTAATGGGGGGCTTACCAAATTACAGACAAAGTGGGAGGACATTATCAATGGTTATTGTTTTACATATTGTTATCTACAAAAACTACTTTTTTCTTTTTGTTTTCTATATTTAAAGTACAAGAAACTCTAAGGTTTTTCTTTAGTAAAAATGAAAAAATGTCTTAAGGTATTATCTATTCTAGTCTAATATCTTGGTTCTCATAAGTAATCTAAAATAATTGTTAAAATAATATATAAAATGCAGTTAATTCTTATAAATATTTGTAGAAATATGGAGTCATTAGTTGCTAAAATCCAGTATTCTTGGATTAAAGTTGAAATGAACATAATTTTGGGGGCTATTTTTTTTGTTTGTTTGTTTCTTTTCCAGTACCGGGAATCGAACTCACGACCTTGCGCTTGCCAGGCAGGCACTATGCCACTGAGCTAAATTCCCAGCCCCTTTGGGAACTATTAAATCAGTTTTATTATATGTACAATAAAATTTTAACTCTTTTTTTCCCCCTCCTCTGGTATCAGGAATCGAACTCATGACCTCACGCTTGCCAGGCAGGTAATGTGCCACTGAGCTAAATCCCCAGGTCCTTAACTCTTTTCAGAATTAAAATTCAAATATATGCCTTTGTATGGAAAGTTTCTCTCTCTCTCTCTCTCTCTCTCTCTCTCTCTCTCTCTCTCTCTCTCT
>NW_004955447.1:4422173-4424457 GCF_000276665.1 Chinchilla lanigera | reverse complement strand
TGGATAGTCCACTAGCCTATAGAATAGTTCACTAGCCTATTGAATATCCTTAAAGAAATGCAAAGGAATTGAAATTATTCCATGCATATTATCAGATCATAGTGTAATGAAATTGGAAATCAGTACAAAAGATATCACAAAAACTATAGAAAAATGTGAAAATTAAATATCATCCTCTTGAAAATTCAAAGGGTTACAGATGAAATTAGAGATGGCTTATACAATTAAATGATAACACAAAAACAGCATACCAGAATTAATGGGATGCAATAAAAGCAGTCCTACCAGGAAAATTTATAGCAGTGAAATATTATATAAGAAAAACAGAGCAAGCTCAAATAAACAACCTAATATTGAGCCTCAACTTTCTAGAAAAAGAAGAACAAGTCAAGCCCAAATCTAGTATGAGGGAGGGAATTATCATATCAGAGTAGATATTAATGCAATGGAGACTACAAAAATTAAGCTACGTACCAAATAGTTGGTTCTTTACAATATTAAATAACATTGAAAAACTCTTATCTAATCTGATCAGAAAAATAGGAAAGGAAAGACTCAAATCCATGCAATTAGGAATGAAAACAGTAAAATTGCAACACAGCCTGCAGAAATCCAGAGGATCATCAATATCTATTTCAGGAACTATATTTGAATAAGATAGAAAACACAAAAGAAATAGATTCCCAGATACACATGATTTACCAAAGGTGAAACATGAAAATATAAAAATTCTAAATACCCCAACATCAGTCAAGGAAATTGAAGATGCAATCAATAACCTACCCATAAAGAAAAGTCAGATCCTGATGGATTCACTGCTGAATTCTCCTAGAAATTTAGGAAAGATAATGTTATTACGCCTCAAACTCGTCAGTGAAATTAAAAGGGAAGAAATATACACAAAACCATTCCTGAAAGCAAGCCTTACCCTCTCTTTACAGAGAAAAAGTGAGATATAATATCCTTTGTCCTCTGCATTGCTCCTGACAAAGTACAATTGTCCAGTCCTTATTACGTGGCAACACTCGTGATTAACAGGGCAGTAAAACCACAAAAGCTACAGATTCATCAAGATCGTTTAAAATTTTTAAATGATTTTCAAAAGTTACTAGAAGACACAAATTGGGTAACACAAAAATTGGATATTGCTAATCAAATAAAACATTCATTTAATAATCTACAGGGAGATATGGCTATTGTTCTCTCTCAGAGTTTATCTACTGGGGTTCAAAAAGAACTAACTGTTTGAAAAAATATTACAATAGCACTGTTTTTAGAATAAACACAAATTATTCTCTTATACTTTACATTTTAAATAGTCCTCATTCTCCTATAGGTCTTATAGGACAATTTTACAATAAACAAATTTATCTTATTGAGTGGCTTTACCTTGCTAAGTAGTTAATAAAAACTTGATAATTACATTTAGAACAAATTGCCAAGGTATGGGAATTATAAGGTCTATGGGAAGGATAAGGTCTAAATAACTCCTTGGTATTGATCCTGCTATAATCGTATTGATAAGTCAAGGGATTTCATTGAGAATGGCATTCACAAGAGATCCGAAGAGCAGGAAAGAACAAAGCTTTATTGAGCCAGCTGTTAGACAGTCTCTAACCAGGAACCAGAGAAGGTGTCCACCCTGATCTGAGTCTCACCTTCGGTTTGAGTACAATTTAGGTTTCTATAGTAACCACTACCTCATTTGTGGGAATCTCACAAGAATATTACACAATTGTCACAAAATTTACTTTTCCCAGAAGCTGTCAGAGAGCCGGATTCCAGATGATCATTGCAATTTAACTTTTAGCCTCTTGCCAATTTGTCCTTTTGTTCTGTTCCCATTTTATGCCTCTTTTCTCCTTCAAGTGAGTTGATAGCTAACCAAGGGGACTTGGGTGAAGAGTGAGGTCAACTACAGCTTCAGTGAATGCAAGTGACTTCTCTTAATATGGAATTAAAAAAGAAAACGGAGTCTCTTTACCCTATCAATATTGCCTACTGATTTAAATCAATATTTGAATCTGTTACAACAAGCTCTATATTGGCTAGTAGCATTTGCAGATTTCACATGAGAAATAGATATTCATTTTCCCAGTGATCCTATTTTTCAATTTTTTCAGAAGCATTCACGTTTCATTCCAACAGTTACTAAATTTGACCCTACTTCTGATGCAGCAGTTTTTTTTTTATTGATGGCTCATCAAAGGACATGGTTGCAGTTGGAGCAAGGATTACCAACAGGTAATAGAGACTCCAGGAATTTCTGCACAAAAGTCTGAAA
>NW_004955447.1:4400147-4421568 GCF_000276665.1 Chinchilla lanigera | reverse complement strand
CTGAACAGTTGGATTAACTAAAAATGAATTTCTACAAATGACCAGAAACACAAGCCCTGTGAAACATTCTATCCTCTACCTTGCACTCAACCCACCAATATCCCTGCACCAAACTTCTCACTCAGGGCTGAGTATTTTAAAAACAGTAAATTTTGAATTTACAAAAAAAAAAAATTAGTGACTCAGTCTATGCAGTCTACCTTAGTCAGAGGTTCGAGAGTGCCACCCTATGGTCGAGTTTAGATCTGCCTCTATTTAATTTGTTTGTCAGACTACAAAAAGTAATTCATAAATAGCACTCTTCCATATTCATCACATAAAGTCTCATTCTAATTTACCTGGATTTTTAACATATGAGAATCAACAAGCTGATTCATTAGGTACTTTCATTACTCCATTTGATGAAGCTAGATAATCTCATTCATACCATCATCAAAATAGTAAGGCTGTAAACAAAGAAGTTCAATTATCCTGGTCTCAAACAAGATCATTGTTATGTCCTATTCTAGTTGTTAAAAGGTTCCTAGGTCTGCGCCACAAGAGTGCAGTAAACCCAGAGACTTAAAATGGAATGATACTTGGCAAATACATGCTACCTATTTTTCTTCTTTTGGCAACCTGCGATATATTCGTGTGTCTACTGATACACAGTCTCACTTAATTCATGCCACCTGCCACACAGGACAAATAAGTGGCAATGTTCAACAGCGCTGTTTGTCAGCATTTGCTTCTATGGGTTTTCCATGTACTGTAAAAACTAACACTTGGCCTTCATATACTAGTAAAACATTACAATCCTTTTTGCAACTATGACATATTAAACACATTATAGGAGTCCCTTATAACCCTCAAGGACAAACAATTGTAGAAAAAGTACATCTATCTCTTAAAACTCAACCACATAAACAAAAAGTGGAAATACAGTTTTCCCCACAAGCACAGTTAGATTTAGCCAATTTTACTCTAAATTTTTAAAATTCAGCTCCAGACAATAAATGGACCCTTGCGGAATTCATTGGGCAGCATCCCACGATGATGCCCAGCATTGGGCTCAAGTTCTTTGAAAAAGACACTGACACAATAAAGTAGGAAGGTCCAGTGCATCTAATAATGTAGGAGGTTTTGCTTGTGTCTTAAGAGGTGATAGATTCACAAGGTGTCTTCTATCCAGGAATGTACAACCACGGCAGAAGACTGGATCTACACTAAAGACAGTCCCACATCAGGACTCTACCAATCTTGGCCTTCCTGATGATGAGACTGTCTGATGAAGTTCACCCCCAGGGTCCTGCCCACGAGCCAGGAAATCCTCCCTCAGCTCCCCCAAGAGAAGAGGAAAGAGGACAAGTGGTTCAATGGAGTGACATCCAAAAGACAATTTGAAGTTACAGATATAATTACCAGATGCGGAATTCCACCAAATACCGAGAATCTTTTAGTTGCCTTAATGGCTTTGCTGGCAGTACCTCTACATATAACACCTGTTTCTGGAGCAGAGTATTGGACTTATGTCCCTAATCCACCATCACTTAGACCCATTACTTGAGCAGATTTTTCACCTGAGATTTATTATGAACCAGACATGATGGCCCTAAATTAGGCACCATTCCTGACCCAATCATTCTCATTGATGTGACAGAAATGGCAATTCTTAACTATACCTCACATTTTGCTTTTCCACTATTATGTGTTGAAGATGTTAAAATTTAAACAGAATGTTGTTATGTTTCTTTCTCTCAGTCTTGTGTGAGACACACTTTGGAGCAACTGGCTGTTATCACCTTGGTATCTGCCCCTACCTTGGGAAATGTGACAAATTTTTGGAAATGAAAGATACTTATTTGTTCCTTAGTTAGTACTGAAAAAATATAAAGATGCTGTTTTGTTTTGGACCACCTGTCAGGCTAAGGAAGGAGGTAAAGGAAACTTAGGATGATATGAGACTTTTTATTGAAACCCGCGGGGAGAAATCATTGGCAGGGTAAAAAGTACAAACCCATGGCCAATCCCAAATTGGATGCATTCAGATAATGTTGCTGAACAATCATTGCCTTATAACTTATAAAATGGAATGGATCAGGGCTCAGTACACCTATACCGTGCTTCATCTATGGTGGACAAGTAGGACCGATACAACAATCTTTTTGAAATGGCCATACCTTTCATAAAAAGAAGTATCCGGACTGACAACAACATAAAATCAAATAATAAGGAAGTTCTTAAGGTAAAACATTCCAAGACTGTCCAAAGTTACATTTGCATTTAAAGTCAATCTATATTTCTACATGGCACTCTATCTTAAAATGCTAATTGCTTTACGAGCTCAAATTGTACCTTCAACCCCTGTGTAGTTTGGAATTTTGCAAGAGGAACAATATAATTCAGGATACATGTTCTATAAGATTACTTAAAATAGTCACCCAAAGAATCATATACAAAAGCATAGTGCTACAAATCTGCCTACACACTTAACATGCAAAAATCCAGCTTAGGGCCTGGATCCCATGGCAATATCCTGCGTAAGTCCAGCTGAAGACCTAGATCCCATGACAGTGTCTCATGCAAGTCTGTATCAAAAATCTGGACAGGGAAGGCCTAAATGTCAGTTGTGGAAGCTAGAAAGCCTGTGCAAGAGCAAAAATGATCTGTGCCAACAGGCCAAGGGATCTGCACTGGAGCAAGGAAGCAATACTTAAGGTAAGCACCAGAGCTTTCTGAAAGAAGGCTGCAGCCATCCTCAGCGACAGCAGGACCTGAGCTCCTCCCAACATGAGAACACCTGGGTTCATATCAGGAAAGCCAGCATGACAAGTTTCTCCAGGAAAATCAACAGCAGACCATCTTATCTTCCCCTCCACTTCTCTTTTTATACTGTTAGCAACAATCCTCAGTGGGCCATCCACACCCAAGACTATGCTGATTCAGGTCAGCTGGGTTTTACAAGTTGACCATTAGTATATCCATGACATTTACTAAATAGTCTGGTTTTAAACTTGTTAAAATAAAAATGAAGATGTCCTCACAGTTGTTAATGTACAGTTTTCCCTGGATTTCTGGATGACATGATTACATTATTCTCTGCTTGACATTAAGACCATAAAAAGTATAATTTTTAACCTAACAACAAATATGTAAAATATAATTTTGACAAATTTATAAATGTCTTGTTCCACATTATATTTTAATGAGAAAGCAGATATATCTATAAATTTTGAAATATGTTTTCAAAAATTATGGTACATGGTAAGACTCAAGAAAATGCTTTTTTTCTGGGTCTTCAGGAGAAATCAAATTTACCTAGAATAAAAAAATCCAATTAAAATATATTGTATGTATATATTCTATATATAATAAAGTACATAATATATTATTTTATATGTAAAGAATACAGCAAGAAAATGAAGGTGACTGATAAAATACAACAAAGATATTGAAAATTTTTTTCTAATTTAGAATTTTTAAAAATTAATTTTATTGATACATCTTAGATACACATAATGATAACATTCAGTATAGGCAATTTGTATGTGTACATAATATGTCTTGATTCTTACTTTTCCCCAACCTCCTCCACTCCCTTTAACTCTACTTGCCCTTCTTATTTACAAAAGAGTCATTTCTGTTGTTTCTAGTCTCTTGTTTTTTTTCCCTTCCTTCTGTTTTCCATACCACACCTTTTCTTCCCCTTCCCATTTGAACATTGTCTTCTTATTTCACAATATCTGTTATACATTTTGGTGTTTATTTACTCTTTCATTTTTTTCACACCAGAGATACAGTGTGATATTTAAATATATGTGTTCAATTTACTTAAATTATTGTGTCAAGATGCACCCATTTACCTATAAATATCTCTAATTTATCACTTTTTAAGATAGAATAGTAGTTCATTGCCTAAAAAAACCCTCACATCATTTTTATTCATTCATCCATTGATGGGCATTTTGTTGATTCCAAGATTTAGGTATTACAAACTGTACTGTTAAAACATAGGATGTGCATACATTGTTGTCATATGATGCTTTTCTTTCTTTTGGGAAGAAACCACGAAGGGTACTATCTGGGGCAAGTGGAAACCCTACTCCTAATTTTTTGAGGCATGTCCACACTGACTTCCACAGTGGTTGCACCAGTATGGACCCCCAACAACAATGGAGAAAAATTGCTTTTCCTCCCTATCCTCACCAGCATTTGTTATTGGGTGATTTCTTGATAATAGCTGTTCTTTCTGGAGTGAGATGGAATCTCAGTGTTGCTTTGATTTGCATAACTTGAGTGATCAATGAAGTTGAACATTTTTTCATGTATTTATTTGCCATTTCTACTTCTTCATCTGAAAAGAGACTATTAATTTTAGATGCCCATTTTTGGACTGGGTCTTTAAATGTGGGAAAGTTTGATTTTCTTAAAACTTCTTTATAGATTCTATATAATAGTCCTTTGAGGAGCAGCTGGCAAAAATTTTTGCCCAATGTATGAGTTTTCTATCTACTCAGCTGGTAGTTTGTTTTGCTGTGCAAAAGCTTTTTTTTAATAAGACAAGATCCCAGTTATTTTTTTTTTTTGTAATATTTCCTGTGCATCTGGGGTTTTGTTCATCGCTGTTTTTAATCATTGTAGCTTTGTACTATAGTTTTACACCAGGGATTTATTGCCCCTGCTTTGCCTTTGTGGCTCAGAATTGCTTTTGCTATTCCCAGTATTTTCTGGTTCTAAATACATTATAAGATTGTTTTTTCTAATTCTAGAAGGTATGCTATTGGTATTATGAATAGAATTGCATTAAATTTCAGGAATATGGACATTTTCACTATATTTATTTTTCCTACCCACAATAAGGGTATTTTTCTGATATCCTCTTTGATTTCCTTTTTGATAGTACTGTAGTTTTCCAGTTTTAGTATATGTGCTCTCAAAGTGAGCACAGAGCACTATAATTTTCAATGTAAAATTCTTTTACTTCCTTCATTAGATTGATTTCTGAGATTTTCATTTTTCTTCTTTATTTGACATTATTATGAAAGGTGTAGTTTCTCTAATTTTTCTCTCACTTTCTCATTTGTGTACAGTAATGCTATTGATTTTTGAATATTAACTTTGTATCTAGCTATACTACTGAATTTGGTGATTAAATCCACAAGTCTTTTGGTAACTACAAGTCTTACTGGGGTCTGCTCTGTGAAGAATTATGTCATCCACAAATAATGATAATTAAATTTCTTCCTTTTTTTTATCCTTATTCTATTTATTTGTTTCTTCCGACTAATTGCTCTGGCTAATGTTTTCAGAAGTATATTGAAGAAGAGTGGTGAGAGTGGACATTCTTCTCTTGTTTCTGCACTTGATCTTAGCCAAAAGGCCGAGAAGCGATGTCTTCTCTTGTTTCTGATTTTAGAGTGAAAAGTTTCAGTTTTTAACCATTTAGTGTGATGTGGTTGTTGGTGTGTCATAGATGGCTTTCAACAGGTAAAGTTAAGGTTGATCTACTCCAATTTTCTGTAGCATTTTTATCATGAATGGGTGTTGGACTTTGTCAAATGCTTTTTCTGCATCTATTGAGAAGATCATGTGATCTTGATTCTGTTAATATGGTGTATTACCTTTACTGATTTCTATATGATAAGCCATCCTTGCATTCTTGAGATGAAACCTACTCGGTCACTGTATATAACCTCCTTGATGATTTACTAAGTTCTGCTTGCCATTATCTCATTGAGGACCTTTGTGTCTAAGTTTATGATGGAGATGGGCATGTAGTTCTCTTTTTTTGGTTTGATCCTTCTCTGATTTTGTATCAGCATATAAGTTTTTTTTAATTGGAGCTACCAGTAAGATATCATCCATGTAATGTATAATGTAAGCAGAAGGATAAGTTTGCCTCTCTGTAAGACTAGTGACTCACAGAGGTTCATTTCTTATGAGGCCACTAACCATCTCTAGACAAGGGGCCTAGGCTTTGGACAAGTAAACATTATTCTTTACTCACAAGTAAACATAGAAAACTAATTTGTTAACTTGAAATCCTGCTCAGAGCCACTTCACAGTGGTCTCCCTCAATCACCTGGAGTAATATTTTATTTTTGCAGACCTGAAATACTTTACCATTCACATAGCATAAATAAATTTCACACTTACAAAGCTTTCCAGTTTCTGATGCACATTTTGTAATACACAGGATCCACCTCCGGAGTATGTTCATCTTTACCTTTAATCCATTTCATTTTCCTACTTTAGACATTAGGAGGGCTCTGGGTAGTCCTCTATTTCCTATGAAGAAGATTTTCCTTCACCACAAAAGAGAACCAGAAGAGAAAAAGAATACACAAAGGATTGCACTAAACAAACAAAGAGATCTAATCCAACATTACCAGGCACTGTTATCTATATTTTAATGGACTGGATCACTCTTTATCTTTTGAAGATGTAACAACACATACATAACCTCTCTTATGCATATTTTTGCAAATGTGTGCATGTGTTTAGAGAAAGAATGAAACACTCATACACAAACCATTTTAGATGGGGTTACAATTATTATAACAAGATTGTGAACTTGTGTATCAATTAATAATGTAGGATTTTATTCAGTTAGGCAGTACAGCCATTTCTTAACATTGTCTTAAATGCAAGGAAGTCTATGAAGTGGAGATGCAGATGTCATGACTCATCGTGCCCAAGAGAGAAGGAACAGGTTCATAGACTCCCATCAAAGAAAATAAAGAATTATCAGCAAGAGACAAAAAGATATTTCTTAGGCAAGCTTTTAGAAGTACACACTCAAAGAAACTAAATGGAAACCCTAAACAGAACCAGAGGTACAGTTATAACCTAAAGTTAGGTCCTTGTATGGAGGTCTATTGGTGAAAATGTGCAGAACTTGTGAATCTATGGAAAAAGAGGACTCCAAATATAGAGAAATATCACAGATCTTTTTTGCAGGCCAAAGGTGATGGACCATTCCTCTGTGTAGCCATCATAGCTGATAGAAGTGTTTCCCATTCTTGGAGAAATATTTTGGAACAGTGCATGATGCTGCATATTTATTTCCAAACGTTTCTCTGAGCTAAGCTACTCAGGGTAGACTACCCAGCTATTTGGCAGGGACAAGGGTAGATTAGTGGAACACACTGAGATCACGAAAAGCAGTGGGTATATGGACAAGTTACTCCATTTTTTTCTGGGGACTTCAACAGGCTGAACCACACAGGCTGGGGTTTCCAGAACTATGTGATAGTCAAAAGGGACCCCGGATTGGTATTCAGAGATGGATTAGCTGAGATAGTGGGGAAGCTGGTCTGTTACTGTGGAAACAAAACCCCTAAACCCAAAACTGAAGCAGTAGAGTCACCTGTGCAGGATGAGCCTGGGTAGTAAAGGGTGTGACACAGCTAAGGCACTTTGCCTAGGGCAGTAAAACACTGTGGTAATCTAGCAGATCACCAAAGCAGCTTCAAGGTCACAGCAACAAGCTGTGACCTTTTCCAGCAACAAGCAACTCATGTGTCTGTGGCCTGAATGGGAGCACCCAGGGACTTCTGTTTATATTTCCCTTACAAAGCAATTTCTCTCTTTCTTCTGAAGGGACATCAAAGGGAGGGCAATAGATGATGTGTGCTTAGTTCCCTTTTTTATATGGCCATTGTGAAATTCTGTTCTCTGCAACATCCTGCCACATCCTCTTTACCTTGGCACTGTGCTTCAATCACATTAGGGAAATCACTGTTGATTTTCCTTATTTTGATTCTGCTGTTGTAATGAGAGAGGGCACAAAATACACTATGGATGTAACAAGATGCTTTAAACTGGAGAGTTAGAGTGTTACATTTCTGTAAGTATATCACAAAACATTTCATGACATTTTAAGAGACACTTTATTGAACTGTATGTATCTGAATTATACCTCATCAAAATTGCAATAAAATGTTTTTGAGTCATGACTCAAGCATTACATTTCACTAGTGTAAGTACTATATTGTTGGATCTGTGTCACAAGACTGCAGGGACAGTCACCTTGCATTTGTCCCTGTTCTCACAGTATTTTTATACTGCCTATAGAGTACTGGTGTCTGACACATGCTGGCCTTTGGTTCTAAGCTAGCTGAAATTACTTAATCATAAGAGAAATTAATGTTCTCATAAAAACATGTCATAATTTATATCTGTATTTTCTATATGCCACCAGTCCCCATTTCTGACTGTCAGTTTGATATATTTATTTTGACCAGTCCAAGTTATCAATTAACTGCTTGGGCAATTCCTCCCTGAATGTAGACATGAGTCTACATTCAAGAAGGCAGCACAATTTGAAAAGAAAAACAGCATTTTACCGAGATGTCCATGAAATGGATCTCAGCTCTGCTGCTGCTACAATTGTGTTGTTGTTTTAGCTTTGTGAGCTGTGGAAAGGTGCTGGTATGGCCAATGGAGTACAGCCACTGGATGAATATGAAGATCATTGCAGAGGAACTTATCCAGAGAGGACATGATGTGACAGTTCTGATACCTTCAAGCTTTATTTTTCTTGATGTTAATGCATCATCTGGTATTAAATTTGAAACATTTACTGCATCTATGAGTAGACAACAACTGGAAGACTTTTACACTCAGTTAATCACTAAGTGGATGAATATACAATCAGTAGATACATGTTTGGCGTATTCTCCAGTAATGGAAGACATTCTTAGGGAATATTCTGGGATTTGGGAGAATGTTTGTAAAGAAGCAGTTTCAAATAAGAAACTTGTGACAAAACTACAAGCATCAAAATTTGATGTCCTTCTTGCAGATCCCGTTGCGCCCTGTGGAGAGCTAGTGGCTGAGCTATTGAAACTACCTTTTGTGTACAGTCTTCGCTTCTCCCCTGGCTTCCATGTGGAAAAAGCTGCTGCAGGGCTTCTATTTCCTCCTTCTTATGTACCTGTTATCATGTCACGCTTAAGTGGTCAAATGACTTTCATGGAAAGGGTGAAAAACATGATATGCATGATTTATTTTGACTTTTGGCTTGAAACATTTAATAAGAAAAATTGGAACAAGCTTTACAGTGAAACTTTAGGTAAGTCATGTTTTTAATTAGTAGAGGGAGGTCGTTACTACCTTGTGCCTTTGCAAGTCAGTTTGGATGAATATACAATGAGAAAGTAGTGTTTTATAGGTAAATGATGAACTAAAAATTAAAATTATCTGTCAATTTCACATATATAGTAGAAACACTTACACTATGTGGTTACATAGCAGCTGGTGGCTCTTTACTAATATAGATCATCCCAGGAGGTCACACAATTCTATAGCAAAGATTTCATGCTTTGACCTTGCAGTTTTATATCAGTTTTATCCTCTTTTCATTTGAAAATAAAAGTCATTAGGCATCTCTCTAATATTCTTATTAATTAAGACTTGGAGGTTGAACAGTTATGTGTTTCTAGCAAAAATATTTAGTAACACCAAGGGAGCATTTTTCTTAAGAGTAAATCAGATTCCGTGCCTAAAATTACCTTTTTTTTTCCTGTACTATCTAAAAGATACCTTCACTTATATACAGTATGATGTTTTATATCAGGCTCACAAATTATAATTTGGATATCCTACTGATTCCACAGGCTGTGATAGTTCCTTACCAATCATCCATTTTAGAGGTTTAAAATCTTTAGAAATCTAGATATTCATATAGTGGATTTTATCATGTTTTTCTCTTAAAAAAGAATGACCCACAATCAAGTATAGGCACCAATCTCTGCTTCATTTTCTGCAAGTTTTCCAAGCGATTCATGCAAATGCTTTTAAATGATAAGTGTAGACTATTATACTTCTAGTATGAACCATAAGCGATGGTAGGTACAAGAATTTCAGCGACAATCTTATAGAAATCATGGTTCACTTGGATCAGGTACCAACTTGATCAGTGGTAAAAACTACAGAATTCTTGGAAAACTTTTACCATGTTTATAGTAGGCTTACTTGATTCTCAAGTTTGAATAATTGTTTATATTTGTATCTTTTATTATGACAACCTGAGAGGGACAGGAATGCTTGCTTTATTATGTAATATGCATTTTAATGACTGCTTATGATTGAGAATAAAGAGGTAATATTACAGACACAGTCTCTTCAATGCTGTCTTTCTTACAGACACAATTGGATCATATGTAAAATATAAGAATTTTATTATTTATACACTACTCTTTTTGTCAATTAAAATGAACCAACTGTTTCTATTTTTTTTATCCTCCCCAATACAGGAAAACCCACTACATTATATGAGAAAATGAAACAGGCAGATATGTGGCTTATTCGGAGCTACTGGGATTTGGAATTTCCTCGCCCTACCTTACCAAATGTTGACTTTGTGGGAGGACTCCATTGCAAACCTGCCAAACCTCTACCTAAGGTAAATATATTCCTGCCTTCATTTTTATTTTAATTTTCAATGAGAATGCTCTGCACTACTCATTGAGAATCTTGACTCACAGTGAGAAAGATATGAGAAGAGGGTAAAAGTGCCTTGCCAATTCCAATCTCATATTTCAGGTGGGCATGGTACCACAGGCTGTAATCCTAGAATACCAGAGGCTGAGGCAGGAGAACCAGAATTCACATAAACCTGAGCAACATAGCAAATTCAAGGATTGCATAGAAAGACTTTGCTTGAAAACATTGTATTTTGATTTCATCACAAGTATTCGCATTTCATTACCATTATGAAAAAACACAGGAGTCTTAGGAGGTATTCAGAATAGAGTCTATTGAATTGTGCCCTTCATTATTTGCATCATCATTCTTCTGTTATTCAAAATGTATAAGCTGACAAATATTCACTAATAGTAAGTGTTAGATAAGCATAGAAACTACATAGACACTGTACCTCTCCGTCAGTCTTGCATACTATTTGAAAAGATAGAATATAATTAAGTAATAAAAAGTGTGTGAAGTATAATTTTAAAGGGAAGCACTATCACAGTAAGAAAACTTTCAGTTGTGATCGTAATATCCCATTAGAATCGATAATAAAACATGAGCAAGTTGCGGGAATAGGCCAAGTGATGAGCAGTCAGGAAAGATACAAAATGAAACAGCTGTTAAAATAGTGAGAACATATCTCAAGAACTGCAAGCTTATTTTATCAGGATGCTAATTTGGCTAGATAGCTAATTTAGAAGCAAATAATAGTGTCAAACATGTTTAATCAAAGCATTGGTGACACAGAGAAAAAATTGAACTAGAAAAAGAAGATCTGATTTCCTCTTTTAGAAAACCATCCATGAAGATGGCATCAACAGATTAGATTGCAGAGATGCAGAATGCTAGAATTGGGAAGCATTTCAAAGATATTTGTAAGATATGACTGAAATCGTGACAGAGGTATTCATACAAATGCAACTCCAACTGATGTAATCAAGGAAGAACTTCATATTGAGTTTTGTAGGAATAAAACTTAAAAAAAATTTAAAGAGAATATCTGCAGCATTTATTCAATGGTCCAGAATTAATGGGGATTCTATTGATGCTGTTGATATCTTGCTTTTTATACTAATTATGTAATATTTGAGAAGTACATTAGATGCATTTTCATTAAATGCGATCTGTCACCTGAATAATTGAAGGTAATAGAGTCATATAAAGTCAAATAAAGTCATAATGGGAAGAAATCTTTTAGACTTCTTTAAAAGTAAATGCATAAGTTCAGGCAATAGATGAAATGAGGTAATGTTATAGGAGCCATTGATGTTCTTCATTAGTATTTCACATTACAGAAAGAACATTACACCATGGTGCGCTTTTGAGCCCACAGCTATATTTGCTGTCAAGCTTAACATCTTCTTTTCTTGCATAGACTCAAAACCATTCCTCCCTCATATACCAGAATTTTACATCTTAGTGTTTAAAACAGATGGATTACTTTCTTAAAACACGTATTTAATACTGTACACCGAGGCTGTCAGATACCTCAGGAAAGTTCCCTCCTCTGATATGATCCTAGCACCAAGATTACCTGGCAGAATGAAGGCAGAGGAAAAAAAACCAGTGAATATGAATTAAGTAACTCATAGTTCCTAAGAGTTCTCTGAAAATCATTTTGATGTGAATCACAAAGAACTCTGGCAGTGTAGAGGTTGACATTCCTTATAAAAGGACACAAAAATCTAAGATATTTTAAATTGATACTATACTTCTAGGATATATGTAGAAATGAAAGTTTTTCTTGTTGCACTATACATAATGTTTTTAAATGTTCTTTTCGTTTACTTTCCTTATAGCAGCAATATAAAAACTGAAATCTGATATGGTGGTAAAAATCCAATATCTTTACTGAATATAGTTTGTTTAGACTGTGCAATAATTCCACAAGTCAAATATTTGAAGTATTATTAATGTAGATATTAAACAATATATCTATACACTTAAAACATTTCTTAATCAAAATATAACAGCATTATAAGAGAAAAACATACAAGAAACAGAGAAAGAAGGCAAAAAGAACACAGAAAGACAGTGAATAGCCAAAATTTCTAATAATAGCCCTTATTACAGTACACAAAATAGAAATTTACAAACTTGCATTGCCTTATCAACATTTATATCCTTTGGCTATATAGGATACTCATTTGAATATATGTGAAGACAAATAATCAAGATGCACAAATCTATCTATCTAGTAATTATTTATATAAATAAAACTTGGAAGTAACCTAAACATCCAAATTTAGGAAATAATTGAAAAAAAAATATGTATCTGACACATCATCACAACTGTTTTACCTAAGAAGCATCAGTAACACAAATATGCCATAAAAGAAACTTCAGATTAAATAACATTTGTATGTGTATTTCATGCCACTATAATTGTGTCACCAAAATAATCTTCAACAACAATAAATCAACCATAACAAGAATGTGAGATGAAAATGAGGGGGAAAAGAAATGGAATGAAATCACACTCTTTTTGTAGAATTAAATGGAAGCAGAAGTGACAGTAAAGATTTTTTTAAATAGTCATATAAAATATACTAAATATGAGGCTTTAGTTGTACAACAAATAATTATTTGGAGCATTGACTCCACAAAAATATCATTAACATTACTACTTCTATATCTTCACCTCAAATGTTGACGATGGTGAACTTTGTCTTGTGAAACTTTTACCAGACACTCTAATAATTGTATTAATCCTTATTTGTATCATTTTCATTTTTTAATTACACTTTTCAATAGTGTTTGCTGTGATCCTGTCTTTTTATTTTTTCTTCTAATTTTTTCTGATGGAGCAATTCTTTCATCCCAGGAAATGGAAAACTTTGTGCAGAGCTCTGGAGAACATGGAGTTGTGGTGTTTTCTCTGGGGTCGATGGTCAGTAACATGACAGAAGAGAGAGCGAATGTGATTGCTTCAGCCCTTGCACAGATTCCACAAAAGGTTGGCAAAGTGTCTCAATGGCAGATTTCTACTAGATAAATCATTAAGCTCTGCAAAGATCTGCTTTCAGAAACTTGCTCTTTTATCTTACAGAATTGTTGAGGTCACTGTACACATAAGCGATGACTCAGAAAGAGTTACATTTTTCTTAATAATGCACTATCACAAAAAATAAACAGGTATTGAAAGGGTTTGAAATAAATTTCATATCTTCTCCTTATTGATCTGAATTTTGGAATCGGCTTGTTTAGTGTACATTTCAAGGGGATACACAGGTGGAGAACAGCAAGAGTGGGAAATTCAGAATTCAATACTCACTATCTATGTTAATTAAAAAATGAAAAGAAAACTAATCTGAGTGAGCCGCACCTATATCTGAAGCAGGAAGGGGTGAAACACCTCTTCCCTTATACTGGAGATGGCTTCTTCTCTTATACTGCAACCTGTACATTATGAAATATGCTCCACAAGGACTCTGCTTTTTTCTTTCCTCACCAGCTTAATATCCTCATAACCAAGAAAGCAAAAGGGAATTAAAAGTTGAACTGGAAGTAACCTGTCTAGGTAAAATGTTCAGACACCCTCTGTATCACTTATAATAGGGATTAACTGTCTAAATTGTCTAATTCAAGCTTAATCTTTGAATAGCTATGAACTACAGTAGGTTTTATTTACTGTCAGATACAACAGTTTTGTAATCTCTTATGCCAACTTTTAGCTGAGAACATGAAGTTAACTTTAACATTCCCACAGTAAATAGAACTCAAATATTTGTAAGAAATGCTCCAGTTTAGGAGAATAGTTTAGAAGTTTTAAAACCAGTATCATTTTAGAATAGGGCAATGCAACGCTTAGGCTATGGGGGCCATGTTAATCTCTGGTGTTAACATTTTGTACTGAACCACGGAAGAGAAAAGAATATGTTGAAGAATTTTTTACCATTTAAGAGTATGCAGTTTTAGAAAAAGTACATTGGTTATGATTTACAAACCAACTCTGTTTCCTTAATTTAGTTTCCAATCCTAGCAGTAGTGATAAATAGGATGCCTTCTTGTCAAAAATGCCTATTAAAACTTTTTCTATATTAAGAGATTAAAATTTAATACAAAAAAATTTATCCATACTTCTAAAACCCAATTAATTGATTTCTGACAGAAGATGATTATGTGGATTAGATATTTTACAATCAAAATGATATTCTATGCAAATAACTAATAAAATAGCCTCTGGAACAAATGATTATTAGGAAACAAAAATAATATCAGTTAGTGTTAATTTTAGGAGAAGACAGTATCACAAACATGTATATTAATGAAGATTCAAACCATTAGAAATTTTTTATCCCTTTTAAAATATAAGGATTTGCATACAAATTTTTAAAATAATTTACTTTAACACATAATATCTTATTTGTCTAAGTCACTATGCATGGAATATCATGATTATATACACACTGATTAAGTATAAGTATAGAAAATATTTGTATTCTGTTTGTGTCTTCTTTTATAGTTCTCGATATTTAGACACCTTGATCTCATTTTAAAATCTATTCTAAAAAGGCATTTAACTTGATGGTCTCTAAATTTTTAAAGTCAACATATGGTATAATGCAGTCTTTACCTAACAGGTTCTTTGGAGATTTGATGGCAAGAAACCAGATACCTTAGGGCCCAACACTCGGTTGTTCAAGTGGCTCCCCCAGAACGACCTGCTTGGTGAGATACAGGAGCAAATAATGATTACCTAAGTCAGTAAGGCTGATGATTGCAGAAGATGAAGCAAAGCAGGAACATGTTTTATTGCAAAATCAACAACTGAATCTAATTTCATTCTACATACTTCAGGTCTTAGGGAAAGCAAACAAAATTGTTTTTTGTTGTTGTTGTTTTTTTTTCCAGTACCAGGAATCAAACTCATGACCTTGCGCTTGCCAGGCAGGTGCTGTGCCGCTGAGCTAAATCCCCAGCCCCGCAAGCTAAATTGTTATACCTGGCTTTTTGGTATTTTTAGAAACAATATTAATATTAAGGTCCTCATTTCCAATGTACCTGTTTTTCAGAGAAGATGTTTTAATAAATCCCAGGGTTCTCTTTCTGTTTCTAATTCAAACATTGCTTAAGAAATACCAAATTCCAGTCTTTCCACACAAATAGGGTTTTGCAAATATTACTCAAAATAACGCTCTTGAGTTATTTTCAGTGATGTTTTAATATTAATTGGAAAAATTCAAATTTTTAGCATGACTTAGTATCACAGTTTCATTCGTCCTGATGCCGCTTCTTGCTGACTTGTACAATCTTCCTCAGAATTAGTGAATGAACTACCCATTAATACAACAAATTCCACTACACACAATACACACATAACCTTCTATGGCACTTGGTTTATTTTATCACATTACATGGACTTTCCCTGATAATCATGTATTCATTGTTAAAGAAATAACCTATATATGCCAGGTAGCATTCACTTTCCTTTCAAGTTGAATAGGTCCTCCTTATTCTGAGATATGAAAGCAATGTCATGACAGTTTCATAGTTACAGGATCTTTATCTATAAATCACCACCCCATTCAGTGAGTCATATTGTACATTTCCCATTGTATTTCTTACATTTATGACTAATTACTATTCTGACATTCACCGAATCTTTAGGTCATCCAAAAACCAGAGCTTTTATAACACATGGTGGAGCCAACGGTGTTTATGAGGCAATCTACCATGGAATCCCTATGGTGGGCATTCCTTTGTTTGGGGAACAACATGATAACATTGCTCAAATGGAGGCTAAAGGAGCAGCTGTTAAACTGGAATTCAAATCACTATCAACTACAGATTTGCTAAATGCACTGAAGACAGTCATTGACAACCCTTTGTGAGTACAAACTTTCAAAAAATTCCTCATAAGTACTTATCGATAAATTCTTGCATGAAGCCCAAGGAAGTACCAATGAGTCTGAAGTAAAAATAATAAAGTGCAAATTTGGTCAATGCTAAAGCCATCATGGGTACCAAGCAGGGAGTATCACAATAAATATTTTCAGTGTTTTATTAGAATATTTTCTGCAAGGTTCAAGCAAAATCAAACTTTTGAAATATCCTGTAAATGGAATGAGATGAATGATAGGATGAGAACAGAAGAATGACAAGGAAATATGAAGGGATCAAAGAAACAGGAAACATGCATATTGTAAGAGGTCTGGATTTTCATTTATCTATGAAGTCAAAACAGAGATGTTTACAAAAAAAAAACAATAAAATCCATGCAGTATTCAAAAAAGGAATTTTATAGTTTTAATGACTAATATCTGGATAAAATTTCAATACTGGTTTCTAGTTATTTCTGTAATCCTTAATAACATTACTCACTAATGTAGTATGAACCATCGCAGGTATTTGCCTTTTGTCTTTGATTTGTGGAGCTGATTTCAACTTTTTACTATAAGTTTGGTTTTTTTTGGTTTTAGCATTTTAAGCATTCAGTTTTAAAACTCACACAATTTCACATTCTGTCATTTCTAAATAGTTTTGAACTTACTTAATTTTCCTTCAGCTATAAAAGCAATGCTATGAAGTTATCAACCATTCACCATGATCAGCCAATGAAGCCCCTGGACCGAGCAGTCTTCTGGATCGAGTTTGTCATGCGCCACAGAGGTGCCAAGCACCTGCGGCCACTTGCTCAGAACCTCACCTGGTACCAGTACCACTCTTTGGATGTGATTGGCTTCCTGCTGGCTTGTGTGGTGACCGTTACTTTCGTTGTCATAAAATGTTGCTTGTTTTGTTTTCAAAATTTTGCCAAGGTAGGAAAGAAGAAAAAGAGAGAGTAGAGTCTTTAAGGTGTATGGCATTAGAAGTTCGAGCATTTCACTTAATTCCACTGCCATGAATCAGTCATTACAAGATGGTCCTCCATTATTTATAAGACCTTTGCCCTCTTGATTTACCCATAATTTTAATGCTATTTAAGGCAGGCATACTTCAAATTTCAGTGTTCCCATAATGATTCTACTTTAGTTTTGATATGTATTTCATCATAAATTTTAAAAAAGGAGAGTCACTGGAATCACATTTTGTTGCTTTGAAAAAAAACAGGAAGCCTGAAGATTTTGTTGTATTTTCAAAAACATATTCTATTTGAATAAAATGTAATTCACTGGAGTATTTGTATATGTCAAAGAACATCAGAGGAAGATTTTTAATAGTACTGTGGGAGATTTTATTCAAAGAACTAAAATAGAGAAGAGAGACTTTAATATAAACTGATCTCAACTTACTAAGAAAAATGTGACTATTAATCTCATGGGACTAAAAGGAGACTCTGGGGAAGTGAAGAAGGCAAGCCAAAGGGAAGCAGTGGGCTGTATGGAAGTGGAAAACTTACAGAGGAAGGAAAAAGAAAAATTCTGAAAATGGCCTGGCAAATGGGGTTAGAAAAAGTACTGTTTGAAATTTGAGAGAATCACACTGGCATGAGCGAAGATAGAAGAGGGAAGGGTAAGATCAGCTGTAGGGATGTAGCCCATGACTTAGGGCAGATAGCATGGTGAGTTTAGTTAATTTCACAGCATATCATTAAGGCAAATATTTTTTCTTGTAGGATTTTAGCATTGAAATCACTTGGAAAATACAAAGTATATCCTATAAAATTTCTACTTGATTTGCACAATTTTGTTTGTCCAAACTAGCTTCTTTCCTCAAACTTTGTAACCTAGTAATATACTTGATTTGAACAATAAACAACCTTTTCTGCATGTGGCCTTCAATATTATCTAGTTACTAATTTTCTCTTACCAGACATTCATGTATAACTGGACAGTAAGACAAAAAATGAAAGGAATATGGCCTGTTAGTTCAGAGTATTAGCTGAGGTTCTGAGAGTTTAGTTCAGTGCTATTAGAGTATAATATTATATTTCCCTCCTTCTCCAAGTAATTCTCTATTTTTTCACTTTATCCTTCTAGTCAGATGTTTCTACCACCTCATGATATAGGATACTGAGGACACAAAAATCAGAAATTCATATTACCTCTGTATTCATATACCTCTGTATTCTGTAAATACACACAGAAAAAGTGAAGATGGAACAAGGGGCAAATATTGTGTGCAGCCATTTTTAAAGCCTGTGCTTTTGAGAGCAATATAAAATGCAAAATTCTCCACATCTTGTCTCTAAACATCTACAGACATTACCTATGGATGCGCAGCATGCTGTACAATGTAACCCACACACAGGAGGGAAACTAAGTGGGGGCCGGTTCTGCCTAACTGAGATGTTTTCAAACCGCTGGTTGGAAAAGACAGATGATTATCATTGTGACGTATGGAAACGCTCATGTATATAAACGTTATAAGTAATTGTCAGTCAATATATTATGGTAATAATGTCAAGAAAAGAAGTGCCAATGGTTTTCTTTTAAGAAACTTTGAATATCTAACCACTAAAAAGAAAAAATAATATGTATAAACACTATTTTGAGAAATAATGAGACTGTATATGCACTAGCTGACCCAAATTTCAAGCTATTATCTATTTCTTAGTATAATACTCTGTGAAAATTAAATGACTTTATTGAACTTACCTTCTTCACAATTATTCAATTATAGAGAGAGCTGCATAACACTGACACTCATAGGTGGTCAAAGATTTCTTTAATTGGTTTTTCTCTCAGTTTCACTCAACTAACAGCTTGATTGAACTAAAATTAGCATACCACACCATTTACAAACTTAAAATGTAGCATGCAGTATATTTTAGCACATTGACCAAGATGTACAACGATGACCTCAATCAAACTTAGATCATTGTTGTTATCTCCTCAAAAGACACTCTACCTGCAGGTGCCATATTCCAGTCCCTCCCATCTGTAAGTAGGAAACCACTCATTTTTCTATCTTCATAGATTTT
Source organism: Chinchilla lanigera (assembly GCF_000276665.1). Classification (NCBI taxonomy): domain Eukaryota; kingdom Metazoa; phylum Chordata; class Mammalia; order Rodentia; family Chinchillidae; genus Chinchilla; species Chinchilla lanigera. Next base: position 4,402,247 of record NW_004955447.1, on the reverse strand, counting down.
CCTATTGTGGATATTATTTTTCTTTTTTAAACGCAAAACAGACCACAATCATAGCAACAATAAAGACCTTAAGGTGGAAATTAATGGAAATTCTGCAAAGTGAACTCACAAAACAGTGAAGTAAAACTAGAAATTGACAACAGAGATATACTTAGAAAACAGTATTTTTTCTTTATTATTTTCTAATTAACCTTTTCATATAACAGAAACCATGCAGTGTCCAAACTTGTGTGTCTGATTTACTTCACTTAACATTATGGTCTCAAGTTGCCTCCATTTTCCTATAAATGTCTCAAATTTATCTTTCTTTAGGCTGTTAGTCCACTGTGTACAAATACCGTATTTTCTTAAACCATTCATCTGTTGAAGAGCACATGTACTGTTTCTAAGATTTAGCTATTATGAACTCTGCTGCTATGAATATGGGAATACAGACATCACTGCAGCTTACAATTTTTAGCTCTTGTGGCAAGGTACTTCAAAGGGAAATAAATGTGTAAAATGTAACATATTTTTAGTTTTTAAGGAATCTCAATTCTGATTTCCATAGTGGTTGTATCAGTTTACACTCCCACCAACAATCAAGAAATATTCCTTTCCCTCCAAAGCCTCACTAATGTTTGTTATTGGTTGATTTCCTGAGGCTACCATTCCTTCTTGGCTGAAATGGTATCTTGATGTTGTTTTCATTTGCATTTGTGGAATAGCCAGTTAGGAAAAAAGGAAAAGAAGCAGAGGTAAAGATAAGAGCCCAACAGGACAGGTTTATTTCAGAACAAACCTAGAGGGACAACTCTGGTACTACCCGCCAGCACAACGCATGCGCATACAGGCTCCAAGGTCTGGTATAGGGTCATGAGTACAGGAAGGGAGGCTGTGGCCAACATTTCACAATGGAACTTTTGGGAGGGAAAGTTCACTACAAAGGGCGTCTGTTCACCAGGATCAGGATTTGAAAATATCCAAGGAATTGCATCTTGTTACTTAAGAGAAGGACCAAAACAATGATTGCGAATTACAAGATGTAGCTGTATCTTCTGAGCTGTATTGACCCATGGTGATACATCTGCAGCAGGATTAATAAAGGAATCGCAGGGGAGAAGGGATTTACAGTGGTCTCTGCTTGTACCAAGATGGCAGCGCACAGATTCCTTCACCAGTGATGTTGAACATTTTTTCATGTATTTATTGGCTGTTTGTGTCTCTTAAACTGAGAAATGTCTATTCATTTTAGAATTGGGTCTTTAAATTTGGGGGATATTTACTTCTAGTTTTTAATATATTCTAGATGTTAATCCTTTTCTAAGAAGTAGCTGACCAAAATGTTTTCCCATTCTGTAGAGTGTCTCTTCACTTTGATGATGGGTACATTTCTGGGCAAAAAGGTTTAAATTTAATGTGATCTCATGTATTGATTCTTGGTATTATTTCTTGCACAGCTGGAATTTTATTCAGCAAGCATTTTTATGCACGCATGTCTTTGAGAGTTTATGTGTTTTGTCTGCCAGCAAATTAAGTGTTTCTGTTCTCATGTTGAGATTTTTAAGTCATTATGATTTTATTTTAGTGTCTGGTGATGTGTATGGGGCAAAGCTCTGCCTTCAGCATGTGGAGTGCCATGGTTTCCAGCACAATTTCTTAATGTCTGCCTCCCTGCAGTGAAGGGATTTGACTGCTTTTTAAAAGGTCATATGACAGTGCATAAAGAGTTGTGTCTCTGCCTTCTATTCTGTGCCATTGATCCACAGCTGCTATTTTATTACCATTCCTTTTTTTATTTTAAAAATAAAAGGAGAAAAACATTAAGAGACAGATAACATTTTACAACATAGCAAAAGAACAGTACAGACAATATGGAGTTACAAACAAAGTGGCAGGGAATTAACAACGGTTGCTGTATTATATATTGATATCTTCAAAGTGGCTTCTCATGAAAACAGATATAGAAATGCAATATTGATCAACCAAAGACTCATTGACAGTTTCTTTCAGCAAAGAAATAGAAGACAGTAGAACAACCATGTTAACTATCCTGTATATACATACACACAAAATTTCTCCTTCTTTCCCTTCTCTTTTCCCACATCCCAGTTGCCCTTT
>NW_004955447.1:4376363-4395327 GCF_000276665.1 Chinchilla lanigera | reverse complement strand
TATTTCAGGCATGTGTTTACCATGTTCTCCTATGTTGATGTCTCCTGGACCTGTTCTGATTGCAGTGAAGTTCTGGGATTGTGTTTCAGTCCTTCATTTTGTCATGTTTTCTACCGGTTGCAGAAAGCTCAGTTTCCCTCTTCAGTAGCTGCTCAGCCAAGACCAATAGTGTCCATAGTTTTCCTGTTGTTCATGTTTGCCCCTGAGTGACCTCTGAGAAGCGCTACTTAGTCTTGGGTTTTGTGGTAGTTTTTGATTTGTATCTAGTTATCCCCGTTGTCAGACATGGGCACTGGTGTCAGTTGATGGCCAACCATTTTATCCAGCGTCTCCTTGCAGTTCAGGGCATGTGCACGGCCTGACTCAGGTTGCACTGGTGTGACAATCCCGGTCCAGTGGACCTGTGTCCCCTGGCAGTTCAGGGTACAGGCATAATTCAGACACAAACTGCAGGGTCTGCAGTTTGTGAGTCACTTGAATCTATGTCTCCAGTCAGTTCAGGATACATACAGGAACCAGATGCAGGTCAAATGGGTAGCAGTCACAGACTTCCTGAGCCTTCAACACTCTAGGGGATCTGGGCAAAGGTAAAGCATGGACTCAAACTGTGGGTCCAGCAGCTCCCGGAGCACTCGCTCACTCTGCACAGCGTGTGTGGGGCTTGGAGAATCTGCACACCCCACCCCCAGCCAGAGAAGTCCCTGGGGCTTCTGAGTGAGGACCTCCTCTCTGCTATGGGTGCAGGGAGGGGAGAGACTCAGTCTGTACTGGGGGCAGGGTCCTGGTTTGCCTGCTGTGCCCTCAGGAAGTAGATGGGAAATGCCTGGCCTTCTCTGCGAGTTTCAGCTGGGAACAGTGGCAGTGTGAGCCAAGCACGGACTCGAACTGCGGGTCCAGCACCTTCCGGAGCACTCACTCACTTGGCGCAGGGTGTGTGGGGCTGGGCGCATTCACTTTCATATCTGGTGGTTAGTAACAAAAGACTCAGAATGCTGGAAGGTAGTATAATAGAGACTTCTTAGACATATCTTTATGTGTCTCTGTCAAATGGCCTTTCACACGCCTTTGGGTGTGGCTAAGGTTCCAAGTGAAACAATGAGAGGAAGATAGGGAATGAAACAAGGCAGTGTGTGTACTGCCTTTGCTCATTGAGTTTTGCTGGCTAAGCCATGTCATCTCTCCTGCAATCTCTTTGCTGAGACAAAGCAATGTTTGCCAAAGTTGAAGTCAACATGACTTCATGGGAAGATTGTAAAATATCAAATTTACTGTTCAAAATTACCACCAAGAGAAGTATTTGAAAAAACCCATCTTTGGTCATTAATCTATTGCACAGTTCATTAAATGTTGACATTAGAGGCAATAAAACCAGAACGTGGTGATGATTTATGTTTTATATCTACTAAAATTTATATATTGTAGTATGCTTAATTATAGATAATTTAAATATGAAATAGGTGTTCTAAAAAAATCACAAATGGATCAGACAGATAGTAGGTCAGATCCTGGTCCATTCAAGTAGTTTAAATAGCACTAAAACATAAGATAATATGTTATCACATTTTAACAATTGTTTAGGGGAATCAATATGTTTATTTTACTAATTTTCAAATCATTTAATTTATGGAAATATCCTTTCAACCAGGTGCAGTGTTATGGCTTATATCTGTATGTCCCCCAAAGCCTCATGCACTTGTAGGTGGAGCTTTGGAGAGTGATTGCATCATGGGGGCTGGATTAGTCCACTAACTCTGATTGATTGAACACAGTTCAGGTGTGCCTGGATGACTGATTTGCTGAAGAGAAAGGATCCACTGTGGGTGTGAGTAGTACTAAAGAGTGGGTTTGTAGCCTGGGAAAAATAAAAGGTAAAAACATAAGTAAGGGTGCTACTTCTGCCTGCCACACCACAACTGTTTCTCCTCCACCATGCCCATCTGTCATGCCACCTTGCCTTGGAGCCAGATAGCAATGGACTGAAACCACTACAGACTGTGAGCTAAGATAAACCTTTCCTTCTGTAACTTGTGGGTGTTTGGTACTTTTCTCCTCAGCTAAGAGAAAGTAAGACATGCAGTGATGTATGCATTTAATTCTACTTACTTAGGAGGCTGAGGCAAGAGGGTCATGAGTTGGAGGTCAGCCTGAGTAATACAGTGAGTTCCCATCAAAAAAAAAATACTGCAGAAGTACAAAAAAACTAAATATTAAGATTATTTTGCTAGAAATTCTGAATGTTCATCCAGATTTTTTCCTCTATATTTACAGAAGTTTACATATGTTTCATTTTGTTCTGGAGAATTTACAAAATTTCTCTGGAGCTTGTTTTTATATTTCACAGTAGGACAAGAATATTGAATGATATTGCTTATACTCTACCCATTTTCTGTAATGGTTGTATACCATATAACATTATATATTCAGACAGCATTTCACTATGTTGCTCAGACTGGCCCTGAATTCCTGGACTCACACAATCCTCCTTCCTCAGCTTTCAAAGTGGCTAGAGTGACCACACCACCATGCCTAGCTAACTCTATAACTTTAAAGATATATCAATTGTGTGGTGGCCATTTAAAGTCCAGAGAAAATATCCTTTACCTAAATGTGTGTGTGTGTGTGTGTGTGTGTGTGTGTGTGTGTGTGTGTGTGTGCAAGTATTTCTGCATTACAGCTTACTAAACGTAGAACTGCAGGGTCAAATACTTGTTTCAATTCCATTTGGTAGAATTATTCCCCATTATACTCCCACAGAAATATTTCTCTGGGAAAATAATATAGTAACTTAATTTCTGTTTTATAAAGTGTCTGTGACTTATGCCATCTTCTATTGTTATAGGTTAGTTTTAGCTTTGTGAATCATCTGTTCTTCTCATATTTAGATGTGTGTATATTAACTATAATTTTGATTGATTATTTGTTGTATTTCTAATTATACAATGGATATCAATTCTTTGTTCTTACATGGGTTGCATGGTATATTTGGTAAGGATTAATTCAACCTTATGTGGATGATTTTACACAATATATTGTTTTGGTTCTATTTTCCTTGTAAATGTGATGAAGCGCATAAAAATTCTCTTATGAAGGTTGCCCAGATCACCAGATGTCAGAATGGAAAATTGATCAAACGATTAGAGAATAAAAAGTGACAAAAACATTAGAAATGATACAGAGCTTCACTAAGCAAGATGGTATGATGTAATATAACAATCATTATTAATCCCTATCATCGTGTTTTGAAATCCTGTATCATTTTCAGTGTTTTGAGTTGTTTTGTTTTTGTCTTTGTTGTTATTTTGTTATTATTTTTTCTCTTTAAATAAAAAGAAGAAAACATTCTGAAGTGAAATCTTTTATAATCCCTCAAATTTTCTAGAATTAATTTTGAACTTATTTTTACAATAAATGAATGTGTTGGGCTGGAGAATATTTGTTGTGAGACTTGCTGATACTTTTCTTAGCAATGAATGGAATTTTCAAGTTGGACCAATTTTATCGGAAATCTCATATGTGGTATGTGTCTTAAAGTAGGGTCTTTGGCAATTTTGTGGTTTAATTGTCATACAACTTATTTAAAGTTTGTAATATTTGGACTACCCCTAAATTATGATCTATAATATTATTTCTAGACTTAAAGGGAATGATGATAGTGTGGTTTTCCACTCCAGCCATTCTGCATCAAAATGAAGCTAAAGAAGGCTAAATACATGCAAAACTAGATCCATATCTTGCATAGACTTTTTAACATTATGTGTCCATAAACACCTTTTGAAACATAGCTAAGCTAAGTAAAGTATTTTGGTATAAGTTTTAAATTTCAGAAATATTTTTCGCTATGCACTCATAGAGATTGATTATTTTACATTCCCCTTCTTTTTTATTTAAAAGACAGAAAAAAATAGAAATACAATAATACACAATTTCAAAACAAGATCATAGGAGATCAGCAATGATTAACATAATGTGTATTGTTACTTCAAATTAGTTGCTCAGATTACAAGACATAGGTATTCATAACTGATCAGACAATATAAGCATACACAGTTTTTCAATAAACTAAAAGAAGTCAGTAGTATAACTATCTTATCTATCTCATGTATATATCTATTTTTTTTTTCTCTTTCTTCATTTCTCCTTTAACCCAACCCAATTGTTCTTTCCTTTTGAGCAGTTTCTCTCCCTTTCACAATATCTTTTGTAGACTTTGGGACTTATTTACTTTTTCAGTTTCTTACACTCGGGAGTCAGTGTGATGTTTACATATGTGAGTTTGTATTATTTCACTTGTGAGTATGGTCTCTAGTGGCATCCATTTACCAAGAAAACCCTCAGTTTGGCCTTCTTTATAGCTGAGTAGTACTCTGTTATATAAAAACACCACAACATTTTTATCCATTTCTTTGTTGATGGGCATTTGGCTTGTTTCTAAGATTTAGCTATGACAAATTGTGTTGCTATGAACATGGGTGCACATATATCTCTGTGGTATGATGATTTCAATTCTTCTGGGAAAATACTCAGAAGGGGGTAGCTGGGTTAAATGGGGCCTCTAATCTTAGTTTTGTGAGGAATTTCCACAGTGATTTCTACAATGGTCGTATATGTCTACACTTCTACCAACAGTGGAGAAGGGTTCCTTTTTCCTCACATCCCCCCAGCTTTTGTTACTGGTTGATTTCTTGATGATAGCCATTCTTTCCACTGAGATGCAATCTCAGTGTTATTTTAACTTTCATTTCTCTTTGACCTGACATATTTCTAACTCATAAACAGGGGGGTCCTACCCATGGAAAATAAAATTTGACTTGAAAAAGTAATTTGTACAAATTTGTCACAGGAGGAAGGAATCCGGCACCATAATCTCTTCTTGTTGGAATAAACTGGAGGAGGTCTATCTATCAGGACTCCCAGTTTCAGACGAAGGTACACTTAATTAACAGCTACTCACTTTTTTTCTTCTTTCCTGCTTTTGAACACTTTTTGCAAAAACAGAGACAACATTTTGTGATGATGAATATCACAGTGGCCACACAGGCCAGCAGGAACCCAATCACATCCAAAGAGTGGTACTGGAACCAGGAGAGGTCATGGGCCGCAACCCGCAGGTGCTTGGCCCCTTTGTGGCGCATGACAAACTCAACCCAGAAGACTGCTCGGTCCAGGGGCTTCACTGGCTGGTCATGGTGAATTCTTGATAACCTCATGGCATTCTCTTTATAGCTACAAGGGAAACAGAAAGACCAACATTGAAAGCCAGTTGATTTTCCCAAGTCTATCAAAGGTTTTTAAAAACTTTTGTTAAAACGTGTCAAAATACTGCCAAAAGTAAATTAAAAAACAGTAAAAGAGTATACTACAAGGTGGGTCATCTTAGAATGTTTAGTTTTTATGTTGGAGTTTTCTTGTAGCCATTTTTATCTACATGTGGTTAGTGAGAAACTGTCATCTTGAAGTTTTTGAAGAAGAATTGTGCCATAGAGGGTGAAATGCTGACTAAGTAGTCTGTTTCAATTTCTCTACTCTTTTCTCTCAAATTTCCACCTAGTAGTCAGAGTTTTCTTCAAAATCACATCAGATTAGGACAGTATACTGCTCAAAATTTCTGCCTTCTGATCATACTTAGAATAACATGTGGGTCCTTTGTTGGGCCACCTGGTCACAGAATGTCATGTACAAGAAAGGTTTTCTCCCATGCACTCTTTTTCTCTATTGTTCTATGTTTACTTAACACTTTGTAGAATTTTAAAATTCATTTTTTCATAATAGAACTTTAAATATGCACTACTTAGTAAAATGCTCCTATCACTAATGAATAGCTGTTTACTATATAATTGGTTGATAATTCTTGTGAAGTAAAGATGTCAATATACCTACAGAAATCTTGATTTTAAATGTCACATTTGCCTTAGAACCAGTACAACTCTGTAGACTAGGTTAGTATTAGTTTCTTCCTCAAATTAAGTACTGTTCTGACTACTAACATCATTTTTTCTCATTTCCATATGTGAATAATATAGCATGTACTCCTTTGAATCTATTTGTGGCAGTTACTTAATTCAATTGTATGTAGTTATGACAGAATATCATCTCTTCATTTTATGGTTTGGGAAATTTTGGATTATTAACAGTTGTTCACTATGATATTTAATGTCATTTTACACACTCTTTTATGTATATGGGTTCATCACTTCACTTTTTGTGTTTTATGAGGTTATGAATAAAATTGCTGTGATAGAAATGCATGTACAATTATAATATCTTTGTTGAAATTTAGGTGTTTAGAAGTATATTGCTTAAATCTCATTTCTTGAGGAATTTTTATTTTAAAATAAAAATAGAAATTTATCTATTTTTAAAATGTAAAGATTTTAATTCTACTATGTTTGGTCAATATGCTCTCAATAGTTTGGATCTTTTAGAATTTATTTATTGGTCTTATGGGGCAAATATTTATATTTTTCAGTATTTGACTTTTTTATTAGGCTTTTCACATCTTCTGTGTTCTCATTCATTATTTTATCATTTTTTCAATGTTTTTGATAAAGGTACTTTCAAGCTTCCTGTAATGAATGTAGATGTATATTTATATTTTTCCTTTTTCCTTTTTGAGTTATTTATATTGAGGCTTAATAAGTAGTTACAAAATTAAAAATCATATTATAATGGACAATTTATTAATTAGCATTGTGAAATATTCATTTTAATATTTAATTATATTTTGGCTCTCATTGATGTTGATAAATCTACAATGTCTTACTTCAGTATGACAACATATCTGTGCTGACTCTTACTCATAGGCTTCAGATATAGTTACATTAGGCATATTTTACAAACATAATATATAGTGAGATTTAAAATCCAGGCTATCTTTGTTTTGTAATGATTTAGTCTGTTTATGATTAAAGTACATATTAAAATACATTTAAACCTCTCATCTTCTACATTTCCTCTTCTCTTTTTCCAACCTGAGTTATCTTCTTTCTTTATTATCTCTTGACTATTTTTTTCTCTTAACTATTTTTAAAGTATTTTTATCACTCAATTTTGTTATTATTTTGTTCTTAATATTGAATTATTAAAGTATTCCTGTAATGGTATCCTGTTGGCATAATATTATCACTGATAATTTTATATAATGTTGAGTTCATATTAGAAGTACATATTTTACAGCATGATTTCTGCTGCTTTATTACAAAGTTTGGTTACTAAAAATATATTTTATTAGCATTACAAAATTTTGTGCTTTAAAATGCATCATTGCTGGGTGTGGTGGCACATGCCTGTAATCCTAGCACTTGGGAGGCTGAGACAGGAGGGTCCTTGGGAGTTCAAGACCAGCCTGGCTACAAAGTGAGCTCAAGGCCAGCCTGAACTGCACAGTGAGACCTTGTCTCAAAAAGACAAAAAAATGCATCATCAGGAAGGGTGAATCCATGTATTTTGAATGGAAGGAAGTATCTGCAAATCAACTATCTGAAAAGTGGGTTTAGGTCCATATTTCATACAGAATACTTACAACGAAATAGTAAGAAGACAAGTGATCTAATTAAGAAAAGATTTAGGGATTGAAAAAGTTATCTCACCAAAGTATAAATATGCATAACCAATAGGCATGTGAGCAACTATTTATTACTTTCGTACATAAGTGAAATGAAAAGTGAGATCACAATCGGAGAGCACATTGTGACAACTCTATAACGAAAACTGGAGATGATAATAAGTTTCTGTAATGATGTGGGAAAGATGGAGCTTTCCTACACTGCTGGCTCAGGGTGTGAAATACTGACGTTTGTTTGGAAAAGAGACTGAACTTCACTCAACAGCATGAAGTTCTCCTATGAGGCAGTAATTCTACTCTTTGCTAATGTACAAAAGAAGTAAAACATATTCACACAAAAAACATTCTAAGCCTAGCTCACCATAGTAAAAATTGGAAACATAAACAGTTCATGGAGTGAGAAACGGATGAACAAAATGTGTCTTGTAGTACTAAGCTATATTACTCAGCAATGAAGTGTGAGAAATGTTAAAACGTGGAGAAAAGTAAAAAGCCTCAGGGTGAGCAGAGCAACACTTTCTAGCATGCTGAGCATTGTGCAGTCTAATGTTATGAAGCAAGACATACAGAATATTCTTGTACTTTTCTGCTTTCTTGTCACTATGAACAAATACCCAGCACCCGCAGTTTAGGGCAGGAGAGGTTCAACTTGTCTCAAAGTGTGTACAATTTAAGAATAAGATGAATAATTTCAGGAAGTTTAGGTACTGATTTGAAATAGTTTATTTTTTTCAAATTTATTGTTCATTTCAACGATGAATTCTGTCAGAGTAATAAAAGTTTTTCATTACGTAGTAAATGTTTTATATATTTTAAAAATTGTTTTATTATTAACTGTTCAAGCATTAAAGCTATGGGGTCAATTTGCAGTTAAAATCACTGGTACACAAATGCAGCTTAGTGCTTATTAAAATCACCCCTTCCCTATGAGTAAGATTCATTGAGCTATTTTTTCATAAACTGTGCCCACTTCCTTAGATACTCCAACAAAGACTATGTTCTGGAATATCTTCTTTGTATCATCCACTTACTGATACATTCCATGGTCCTCCTATGTGTGTGTTTTCTCTCGGTGTAAGGTGGAATAAACTCCAGTTTGTTCAATCATAAAAAAATCACTGACAGAGAGTAAAAGGCCATTTCAAATCATTTGAATTTTCAAAATTACATTCAAAATAGAATATCTATTTTTATTATCAAATAGCTGATCTACAAAGCTGCTTAGCTGACAAAAAATGTACTCACGAAGGATCATTAATGACTGTCTTCATTGCATTGACCAAATCTGTACTTGACATTGTGATGAAATCCAGTGCAATGGCTGCTCCCTTGGCCTTCATGTGGGCAATATTATCACCTTGATCCCAGAACAGAGGAATGCCCACCATAGGGACCCCGTGGTAGATTGCTTCGTAGATGCCATTGGTTCCACCGTGAGTTACGAACACTTTAGTTTTTGGGTGACCTAGAATGGGAGAATTTAAAGAAAATTACTGATTATCAGTCTTCAAAATACAATAAGAAATTACAATAGAAGGCATTGAAAGACGAAGTGTTTTCTAGGCAACAGATTATTATAATCATGAAAATATGTTGCAAGTGTTTAGTACACTGGAAAGTAAGTGAATGCTGCAAGGTGTGTGAATTGAGACTTGATAAATTAAAACAAGTTTGCCAGGTGGGCAGGAATAAAGAACACATCTAGGGAGGAAAAAAGAGCATGTGAAGTGTAGGAAGTGTCAGGCAGGATATGTGATCCTAAAGACTTAGTGAGGTTCCCCATTTTGATATGTACGGTGTGTAGGGAAGCCGGGAGTCTTTGTGGTTCTGGAGTTACAGGAAGAAAAGTTTGATCAGTTTATGATCTGTAAACATTTTCTAAGAAAAATAGTCAGATGTAGTAAAAGACAGAGTTTTAGTTTTTAGACAAGTTTGAAATAGCCCTATTTCCCTGCAATAGGCAAAAGTATAGATATGAAGATATAAAGTACTAGAGATAACAGATAAAGACAAGGTGGGAATTGATTGAAAAATTCTTCTGACTAAAAAGACTGTTATTGTGTATAATAAAATGTCAATAGTTGTTCTTCATCCATTTTTCCCTAGGATTGGAACACAAATGTAGAAATACTGGGAAGTTTTTGTGATGTTCACACTAAAATTTCCATGTATTTATTTCCCCAGGAACTGTGATCTTCTCAATAGTCTGTTTCTCATGTTTCAGGATTTGTTCTCTGGAGTCTCACCAAGAAGGTCATTCTGAGGGATCCATTTGTACAGCTGAGTGTTGGGTCCTAGAGTGGCTGGTTTCTTGCCATCATATCTCCACACAACCTTTTAGGGTCAGAAAACCTCTAGTTACTTCAGTCAAATTTTAAATTATAGCATGATCAAAGGCTAAAGAGTTTTAAAAAATCACACAGTTAAATGCCTATCATATGGCAGATAAGGAAATGAGAGAGATGATAATGATCACTACTAAAATGGTGATGTGAATAAAATACATACTTTTCCTACATCTATTTTACACTTAATTAAATTTGGCATGAAGTCTCAATATTTCATAATTTGAATCTTAGACAAGTGAGTTTATCAACATCATATATACATATTTCAGATATAGTCACTATATTCTAGTGTCACAATCTATTAAAGTACCTGACCGCACTAAAGAATCTATATTTTGTACTAATTCTGAAGTGCTAAATATAATGTTGCCTTTTAAAGATGCTATTTAAGGAAATTTATTTGGAACCATTTATTTCATGTTATTTTATTAATGTTTGGCCATGAGGAATACATTTTAAATCAAAGAGTAGGGACTTTTGTTGACATCATCCTCTTTTAAACATTCCAGGTACAGATCTGCCATGGTAGGTTGAGATTTCTCTTTCTCTAAGTCTAACTGATTTTGCTGATACTTGCACTCGGAGTTGCTGTATTTGACAGATGTCCCATTACTGAAAGAAAGTCAAAGTACTTGACCCCTACATCTGAAAGGAGAAGATTATTTGGCTTACAGATTCAGTAGGTTCAGTTCATGTCTGGCAGGGTCCAAGTGAGAAAATCAAGGGAAAAGTGTATAGTGGAACAAAGTTGTTTAGTTATTGTTGGCCAGAAAGCAAGGCAGGGAAACAATACCAGAGAGGAAGGCACCATGAACCAGACACAGCACTGCAGGTCAAGCCTTCATGATATTTCTACAATCACTGAACTGTATGCTTCACTGATTCTCTTGGCAGCTAATGAAACAATCAAGTTGCCAAACTTAACTTTGACATTCCTCCTCTTTAATTCTACACTCAAGCAAATCTCCTTAAGCCATACTGAATGTCCAAATAAAGGCAATAATCAGTTCATAATTGTGCTGTGTACAAGTGAAAATCTGATGCTCCCTTCTGAAAGTCTCAATAGATCCAGCATTGCTCAGAAGTACAAGTAAAAGCCACATTGGAGACATAAGGGAAGTTGCATGTCTGAAGTTGCATATGCTGTAGTTCAATGTTCCATGGAAAGCATTTCTATTCCAAGAATGAGAAACAGCAGAATGGGAAAAAAATCCGGCCAAAGCAAGCTTGAAACTCAATGGCAAGTATTAATGGCTCTACCTTCATGTCTGGTACCCATGACACAAGAGGGTGGTATTTGTGATCAAAAGGACTTAGGAGACACAACCCTATGGCCTTCTAGATTGCAAACCATGTAGCCTCTCCTGGACAACCTCCAAGTACTGCCTATGGCTTTCATTAGCAGATGTTCCCCGTCCTTATCACCTCTGACTTCTTAGAGTCTCCACTGTACCTTCAGCTTCATTCAAAAGTAGGAGCCTCACACACTGCCATCTCAGGAGCTCATTGGATGACCTCCCTTGGTAGTAGAATTTTCATCCTCTGAGCTCTGACTAAAATCTCTCATTAGGCTTTACTCACAGTATCCTAGGCTTCCCTACTACACATCTACAAAACTTTCTCATATTCTTTCACAAATCAGTTTCAAAAGCTTCCAAACCACATGAACAGATATAATCATAGCAGTGACCCCATTTACCTCATACCACCTTTGTGTATTAGGCAGCTTCCCTATAACTCAGATAAAGTGCACAACATCCACAGCTGAAAGAAAGAAATGTTTATCTGGTTCATGGTTCCAGTACAGTCAGTCCCTGATAGGCTGGCTCCAAGGGAAACCATTAAGGGGTAAGGACACAGAAGAGCAGAGCTGCTTGGATGATGGTGTCTTGGAGCAGGGCAGGGGGCCAGTGCTGGGAGGAAAGGGAAAGAGCGTGAGCCAAGGCCATGTCCCCACTACCTACCCAGACACACTGAAAGTGTGATGTGCAAGTCCCCTATGTGGCTCCAAGACAATCAAATGGACAGTTCTGCTTAATCCCCACTCTTGGTGAATCAGCATCTTTCTTCCTCTGAAAAGCACCAGGAATAGCATTATGGATAGGCCCTTTCTAGCATTTATGGGGTGAAGTGGGCAGAATCACATAAGAGATGCTGCTGAGTAATGCACATCTGATTATTCAATGCTCGCTTATTTTTATTGTGCCGCTGTTTGACGCTTCAGCATTTAACTAGATTCTGGTATTTTTCCATAGTGTGCACAGTGTTCTCAGTACTTGTACAAAGATCCTAAGGTAATGGCAGGACAGTATGCAGTCACTGCTCTGTCTCTGCCTGCAGTGTTACTCAACACCATGTTCATAGTACACTTGTTAAATATTATCTTTCTGATCCCAATGGTATACAAAGTATCATGTGTACTCTTGGAGTGCATGGCTGATATCCTCTAAAAGTGATTTATGGCTTGAATGAGCAAAATCATGAAGGTGTATCTTTCAAAAGGAAATTACTGTAAGCAGACTCTTTAGAGCCTCATTAAGTAGCTGTCCACCACTGAAGCACCTTAGCTAACCTTTTGCGGAATTTGAGCAAGGGCTGATGCAATCGCATTGGCTCTGTCTTCTGTCATGTTACTGACCATCGACCCCAGAGAAAACACCACAACTCCATGTTCTCCAGAGCTCTGCACGAAGTCTTCCATTTCCTGTGAAGAAAGTATTTGCCTCATTACAAATCATCAACAGCAGCCAACACAGTCAAAAACTCTGGTAAAAACTACTGAGGAAAAGAAATCACATAGTACCACCAATTATTACAGTACTGGTTCTTTTAAAAAGTAATTAAAATAGATATCTAAAACATGTAATTACATATTTTATAAGGTGTTTAGTAGAGTAATGTAACATACATTTTTTTGCTAGCAATCTCCAGAATATGTTCATCTTGCAATACAGAAAAAATTCTCGAATTGAAGAAATACTCCTCTCTTTTTCCTAGACCTTTGGCTAGCATACTTCTCACTCTGTTTCTATGAATTGGACTAATTTAAGCACATCACATTTGGATTACCATAATATTTCTCTTGTACTTTGAAGGGCTAATTTTACTCAGTTTAGTGTCATCTTTGCTCAGGATGGAATGACGCTAAAGACCACCTCCAGAAGGAGACTCCTGTAACATTCACAGATCTGGCACAGAGAAGACCGCAGAGACAGACCAGCATGTTTCTGAGGCCAAACTCATAGCTGACTGCTATGAATGTTCCACAACCAGGCCCAGAATAAATGTTCTCTTTGAGCCTCTGCAAAAATGTTTATTAAATGTAGCATGCTTCTAAATTGCCTAAATTTGTAAGGCTTAATATTTTTGCATGTACACATTACATATAGTTCATCAGTAAATCTAGTAGGTTGTTTCAACCTATTCAATGTCCGCAATAGTCCTACTATTATCACCAAGGTCTTTCCATTAACCTGCACATATATTTCCAGAAGTGGAAGCACTGGATCATAAGCATATTTTTGACTTTATTACAACTCTCTGCACTGTTTTCTGTAGTGTGTTTTTTGACAAACCTAATTACTGAGTCTTATTGGAAAGGGATTTGTCATATGAGATTAATTCCCTTTTTTGGTGAAATTATGGGTGTTTCTGGTAAATTATGCACACTATGCCACCCTTTTCTTATGAGAAGATTAGTTAAGGGGTGCTTTGGGAAGTCTGGAATGCATTACAGGTATTTCCATGATTTCTTATGGGCAAAACTGACTTACAACCAACTTGAGTTACAACCAGCTCTTGTGAACAAATTGAGTGTGTAAGTCAGTGGTCCGCTCCACATATATAGGTATCTTTGATTGAAAGGCCCCAGTTTGGCTGAAAATCATAGTTGCTCCATGTGTCTGTGGAGTGTGGATTCTTATTCTCAGCCCTGACTCCGGCTACAAATTTTCCTGTGCCTGGCTGGTTTGAGGCCTTTCTTGTAGGAACATCTCAGTAGAAAGAAAACTCATTTTGAAACTCTGCTTTACACTTTTCTAACATTTCCTGCTTTTTTTCCCCTGTTGCTCTCATTTTTGAATGAGCAATATGGAATTTCAAGGCCACTTAGGGAAACATAAGGAGTGTCCAAACCTGCTCCAAATACTCTTCCTTTCTCGTCTCTTCTGTGCCTTCTTCCTTTACTGCACTTATTTCTCAGCTCAGCCCTCTTCGTCTTTTCAGATGTCATCCTTCACGTCCTCTCACCTCTTTCCCTTACTACACGCACTACATCTCAGTTCTCACTTTTCCTGGGGGTTCGTACATTGCTGGTGTGTCCATCTAGGGCTTTCAGGGAACTCATCTGTCCCGCAAGCCCAACTAGAACCACACTGAGCACGCTATCCCCCAGACAGGCGCAGCGGTCATCCAGAAGGCTGCAGCCTAAAGTTCAGCCCAAGCCTCTATAAGAAAAGCCCACCACATGAGGAGAAAAACAAAAAAAGTTTTAAACTTTTCTACATAAATAATGACTCAAAAATGTTTAACCGTTATTGAGTACAGAATGTCAACTTGTCTCAATTTTGTCCGAAACACAATTTGTATCAAATGTAATGTTAAGGTATAGCAATGACCTTTGGATCACTTTATTGCCTGATTCATGACTAAATTTTTAGAACAAAGGCTATAAAATCTCTGATTACATTTGCTCATGTGTTTGTGTTTTGTATATGAATGTGTGTTATGTATGCAGATAATTTCCTAGTTCTAGATGGTATTATTAATTTAATCAATTAAATTTAGATGTTATTCAATATAGTTGGAGTTAAATGGGCACATGCAGAAATAAGTAAACCTCAAAGTTCCAGAAATAAAAAACTCCATGATTTTTTATGTTCTCATGATTTGAACAAATATTTGGTAAATAAAGTTAGATGTTACTGTTCTTATTAAAATAGTTATTTTTGGGAATTATCAGCATTAAGTACATTATGAAATTATATATTTTTCTCTTTACCAGTGATATTTACCAGTAATATTATTTTATCAGGAAAATAACTTGACATTATGGCTATCCTTGTTTGATATACTCTCCAAATCCAGCTTTTAAAAGCTTTTCAGTAACTTGATATCTTACATATATACTACATTATTTAAGTCATATATATTTATTAAATAAGTAGGACAGTGATGGCAAACCTTTTAGGCATTTCAGTGATCCAAAGTGTCCTCTGTGGCAGGTGTGCCATAGGTTTGCCAAAACTGAAGTAGACCATTTCTCATTAGGATTAGCAACTAAGGCACTAGTTAATCTAAGTATGTATTTATGCACTTTTTTTTTAATTTTAAAGAGAGTAGTACATGAGACACAAACAAACAAAAAAAATAGAACAGTAGCAGCATATCAGTATCACAAACATAAACAAATCAAAGCAAGAACATTCAAAGAGATACAGGGTCTGAAGACAAATTAATAGTAATCAACAGTAGCTGTTACATTGCATATTGCTATCCTCAACTACATTGCTCAGATTATCAGATATAAGATTGAAAGATTGCTCGAATCATTAAAGAGAATAAGGAAATAATTCTTCAATAAAACCTTAGAGATAATACAGAGTTTCACTAGACTAGATGGTAGGAGGTCACCATTGTAATTCCATTGCATATTTTTTTTTTGTTGTTTGTTTTTTTTGTTTTTCTCCGGTACCAGGAACGGAACTCATGACCTTGCGCTTGCCAGGCAGGGCTTTTGCCGCTGAGCTAAATCCCCAGCCCCTCCATTGCATATTGTTACCTTCAAATCAGTTGCTCAGACCACCAGACACAAGCGTGCACAGTCGATCAGAATATAAAAAATTGTGAGCATTAACTGTTCATTTCCATGCACCATCAGACAACAGCAATACAGTCATTGCAGTTATTCAGTTTGGAGATTCCTCACAAAACTAGGATTAGAAGTCCCCTTTCACTCAGCTATTCCCTTTCAGGGTATTTTCCCAGAAGAATTAAAGACATCATACCACAGCGATATAGGTGCACCCGTGTTTATAGCAGCACAATTTGTTATAGCTCAATCTTGGAAACAACCCAGATGCCCATCCACTGAGAAATGAATAAAAACATTGTGGTATTTCTATACAGTGGAGTGTTACTCAGCTATTAAAAAAGATAAACTTGAGGCTTTTGGAGGTAAATGGATGCAACTAGAGACCATACTCATAAGTGAAATAAATCGGACCCACATGTGTAAACATCATATTGTTTCCTTGGTGCAGGAACCTGAAACACTAGGTAAAACTCAAAACGTACAATCGATGATAGGAAAGAGGAAGAAATTGCTCAAAGGAAGAAAGGACTAGGATGAGGGAAAGAAGATAAAAGAAGGAAGGAAGGCAAAACATAAATGTATATTTATGCACTTTTTTTTTCCGGTACCGGGAACCCAACTCACGACCTTGCGCTTGCCAGGCAGGCGCTTTTGCCGCTGAGCTAAATCCCCAGCCCCAATATGGTCTATTTTGGAAAAAAAAATCATGTGCTGCAGAAAAGAATGTATACAGTGTTATAGTGGGATGGCATATTTTGTAAAAACTTTTGTTTCTATGATCAAGGGTGTGGTTCAGGTCTGATATTTCTTTATTGAGATTTTGTTTAGTTTGTCTGTCCGTGTATGAAGCTGGAGTATTAAGATCTCTCACTATGATTGTGCTAGTATTAATTTGATCTTTTCTGTTTGGCAGTATTTGGTTTATGAATATTGTTGCACCGGTATTTAGTGCTTTAGGGTTTATAAACTTTGTCACTTCTTGTTGGATTGTTCCTTTGTCCTTGAAGTGGCTTTTATTGTATCTTCTACTCGGTTTTAATTTGATATTTATCTTTCCTGAAATTGAAATTGCTGCACTTGCTTTTTGTTGGAGTCCTGGTACAAGAAATATTTTTCCAGTCTATAAATTTTTGTCTGTCTTTTTTCTATATCTTTGTTTAGTCTATCATTCATATTTTGAACTGTTTTGGACAAGCTGTTCAGTTTTTCCCCCGAATTCACCTGGGGCATATTGAGTGATAATGCTGTGAAGTTTTCATTTATTTCTTCTTTGAGCTCATCGTATTTCTTCATCCTTTCCATAAACATTTCATAGAGTTTTGCTACCTTGCATTTGCTTTATTCTCCATTTGTGTCCTCATGTTCTGCCCTAGGAGAGTTTGAAGAACTTGGGGGAGGGGTCTTCTGTTGCCTTGATTTCCTATGATGCTCTGTACACCATTTTTATTGATTATAATTATAGGCAGGTACCACCAGACCCAACTGCCTGATATATTCTTTACAAAACTTATTCTGCCCTTTTTGACAAATTGTCCCACCAAAATGAAACAGAGATGCAAAATTTTAGTACCATAGTCTCCCTGCCTTTTGTTCTTTCTGTTTTTAATCTTTTCCATTAAATAGTCACCACATTTTCAGGATGTAGTATTTTACATCTATAATCTCAGCAGTCCAGAAGCTGAGGTAGGATGACTCAGCAAGTTTTCAGGGCAGCCTGGTACAGAATGAGTTCAAGGCCAGCCTGAAATACATAGAGTCCTAGTCACAAACAAATAAACATTACCAAACTCTACCAAACTGTGTGTTTGCTTTCCTAATCATTTTTGCTTAATCATTTCAAGTTCACATTATTGACTCCTATTGTCCATAGCATGCACCAAAATTGGACTTTTACCTGGAGGCATTAGCTTCATTCAGAATGCATTCTGCCTCTGACTCATGGTGCATCTAGTTTTTCAGTATGAATCCTTTACCTGTAGCACCATTTAGTCACTTTTATTCAGTGTTTTATTTCATGAGTGCTCTGATCAAATGCTTTCTTCATCTGTGCTGTGGAAAATGTTTCCGTATTACTATATAGTGAACCTCTCCTTAAGGGTTAGTCACTGACATGGACTCAGCTTTCTCTTTGTGAAAATATTCTTATGAAATTCACTACATAAAGCTCATTATAAAGCGTGTGGAAAAGTGTGATATATAAAAGAATAAATGAGATAATCCGTATGCAAAAATATCCCTGGCTTGAAGTTTGCATATTGTTAGAGTTGGAGTTGTAATTCAGTGGTAGAGTATATGCTTAGCATGCACAAAGCCCTGGGTTCAATTCCTAGCAAATGCATCATAAAAGAAATGTGTACGTTTTCATTGTCTTAAGAAATGCTATTCATAAAAGTAAATGCGTGTATATAGGTTGGGGTTGTAACTCACTGGAAGAACCCTTGACTAGAGTAGGTGAAGCTCTGGGATCAATCCCCAGCACGAACACACTGCTATGCTTATGGGTGACATGTATTTAGAAAATTGTAATTCTGTTATATATACTTTTTGTCTTTCATGAAAATGTTAATCCTATATTATTTATTTACTTTACAGTTTTGAAGTATATTTATTTCATAGCTGACAGTGTAATTTAGTACTATCTGACTAAATGATTATAATATTTTGTTCTTTATATTGAAAAAATTTAATGTGTAAACAAATACAAAAAATCATTATAGCAATTATTTTTGTTTGCTTTAACAATTTTAAAGATACTTCACCAGTAAGTACTTTATGTAAAGAAACTATTGCTGCAAAATACTATTTACTTTCCTATGGGGTAATGTCACAGTGTAAGATCGTAAGCCTGAAAACTAAGGTTTATTCTGATAAATAACGGGACCTGCAGATTCTGTCCTCACATTCGATATACTTTAAAATTATAAAAAGATCTTCTGAAAGAGGAAAGAATACACCTAGCTGGGGCCTCCGAGTAAATCCTTGCCGAAAGGGGCTGCCCTACAGTCTGCAAGACTATGCCAGTGAAGCAGATTAAAATTTAGGAGAAGAGTGGGCTGGGGATTTAGCTCAGCGGCAAAGCGTCTGCCTGGCAAGCGCAAGGTCGTGAGTTCGGTTCCCGGTACCGGAGAAAAACCAAAAAAAAAAAAGAATTCATTGCAAGGCTGCGTGTGGTAGTGCATGCCTGTAACCCCAGCACTCAGGAGGCTGAGGCAGGAGGATCACAGTGAGTTCGAGGCCAGCCTG
>NW_004955447.1:4374140-4376263 GCF_000276665.1 Chinchilla lanigera | reverse complement strand
AAAAAAAAAAAAAAAAAAAAAAATTTAGGAGAAGAAGAAACTAAATTCTTTGTTTTAAAATCATACCCCTGTGTTATATATCTAAATTGTGTCCAATGTTTCTTTTATGAATAGCTGCTATAAGTATTGATGATACACACCTTGGTTATTTTTCTGTATATAATTTCACATGAATTTGTCAGAAGCAAATAGAAATATGTGAAAATTTGCTTTCCTCTTTTAGTACATTAAAAAGTAATTTATTCATACTACTTGGACACATTTGTGGAACATAGCATGATATTTTGATACAAGTGGACCATGATTCAGTTTCAATTCACTTTTTCTTGTCTTTCTATCTCCTGTCTTGCCTCTTCCCTCAACATGAACAGAGAAATCCCTTCAAAATAGGCTTGGAATTCATGGATATTCATTAATCTCAATTTTGCTTTTGGAATTGTGAGTTAGCATATTAGGCACAACAATTAGTTTAGAAATAGATAATCTTTTAAATTTTGAATAGGACCTTATCTCATATTTATGCCAATAAGACTAAGACAAAATGCTCTTATGTTCATTCAGTATCATTTACTGGTTCAGTAAAAATTTTATGATTTTATTTGTATACAGAAATACTTCACAAATTCCTATGTTTCTTCGTGAAGAATGCCATTCCATATGCTTAAAGAATCCATTCTGTGAGCTAAGGGAGGAGGGCAGGTTTCAAAAGTCAGTGGTAGGAATTCATAGGCATTCTTTAAGTACACAGCATCTATGCTCTGCATTTTCTCTTTCATCTTTCCATCAGGTGGCTATGGTGAGTAAAGCCACATACCCTAAGGGGACTTTCCTAAGGTCTCCTACAGTCTTGTTCTAGCCAGGGAATACCTGTGGTCTTTCATCATTACAACATTGTCCACACAATTTTTATTGCTTGTTTACAGTCTTTCTTCCAAAGTAGAACAAACTGCTTAGGGACAGACCCTGTGCCTATTTTGTTTTTCTGTGTACCCAGCTCTCTGCTGTGGGATATGCTAGGCATTTATCAATATATTTGGAATGGGTGTGGATTATTTTCTCATGTGTTTAGTACTATACCTTTGTTTAACTGTAAGTGCCAAAATCTTCAGATTTGCTTTTATTTTTAACAAAAATGAAATAAATAATAAAATTAAATAAAATTCACCTACTTGTGATGGAAAAATAGGTAAGAATTTCTGTTTGTAGGTTTCATTTCCCCATTTTCTATGACTTTGTTACTGTAAGTCAGATAATTCGAATGAAAATCATGGAATATTTCCTGCTGAAGGAGCGAAGCAAACAGATCCAATGTTTACCTTAGGCAGAGGTTTGGCAGGTTTGCAGTGGAGCCCTCCAATGAAATCGATGTTGGGTAAGGATGGGCGAGGAAATTCCAAGTCCCAGTACGTTCGAATGAGCCATATGTCTGCTTTGCTCATTGTCTCAGGTAAAGTAGTCGGTCTTCCTGAAGAGGAAAAAGAACATGGAAGCCGTCAAATGTGAGATGGTGGCAGGTGAGTATGGATGTGCCAGGCCACTTTCTGAAAGGCTTCTTCAATAATGTAGCAGAAGATGTTTAAAGTGCCTGTGTTTGATGACAGCCGTTATGTTTGCATATGCATATATACACATATACATATGTGTATAATAGGTGTTTATGAATATAAATGTATCAGATATTTCTCACATTTATATGTAGTTGTATGAAAATAATTGTATGAGTTATTTGTGAGAGTAGTCTAGGATTGCAACTCAAGTCAGTACATTCATAATCATAAACAAGTGTCCTAGCTTACATATATATATATATATATATATACATATATATATATATGCATTCTCTCTACCATTGCCTAATAAATCAAATATGAAGAAATATTTTAATTGATTATCTTGTAGTCCTGTAATACACATGGAAACGTCTTTGTTGGGAACACTGCATTTATTTTGTACTATGTAGAAAGTGTTCCCTGTTCTCTCTGAACTAAGAGGATTTTCAGTACGGCTAAATTCTGTGTACTTACTTCCTACTTTTGGTTCACATTAATAGCTTAAGAATATTTATTTATTATAGAAATACATCATCAAATAAGAGCTAGAAAAGTTTATATACATATATAATA